>NC_052152.1:203505262-203677762 GCF_902713615.1 Scyliorhinus canicula | reverse complement strand
GGGCAGGGCAGGGTCTGGAACCTGGGCACCTTGGTACTGCCAGGCTCGCTGTGCCACCCGGGAACCCTGGTAGTGCAAGCGGGGCTGGTTTAGCACAGTGGGCTAAACAGCTGGCTTGGATTGCAGAACAAGGCAACAATTGAACAAGGTTCAATTCAGCCACTCCGGACAGGAATGTGGCGACGAGGCGCTTTTCACAGTAACTTCATTGCAGCCAACTTGTGACAATAAACAATTATTATTATTAGAGCCCAAGGGTGGTAGTGGCAGGACGGTAGTGCCAGGGAGCCAAGGTGTCAGGGTTCAGGGTTCAGGCCCCGGGGAGGGGAGCATTACCAGGTGGAAGGGCGGGGGGTGAGGGAGGGTTCCTGGGGTCCTTCGTAAGGTCGGGTCGGGGAGAGAAGCTCCCAAATGGGATTGGGGGGGGGGGGTGAAAGATGGCGGCCGGCTCCATGGGGGATTTTGCTGCTGCTGAGCATCTCGGAAACTCCCCGCGGTCAAAAAAAGCAGCAAAGTGACGTTCGTTAGGGATGCAGCCATTAAATATCACCCCACCAAATACTGTACTACACCCCACTAAACACCCCACCAAATACTGTACTACACCCCACTAAACACCCCACCAAATACTGTACTACACCCCACTAAACACACCACCAAATACTGTACTACACCCCACCAAATACTGTACTACACCCCACTAAACACCCCACCAAATACTGTACTACACCCCACTAAACACCCCACCAAATACTGTACTACACCCCACTAAACACACCACCAAATACTGTACTACACCCCACTAAACACACCACCAAATACTGTACTACACCCCACTAAACACACCACCAAATACTGTAGTACACCCCACTAAACACCCACTAAACACCCCACCAAATACTGTACTACACCCCACTAAACACCCCACTAAACACCCCACTAAACACCCACTAAACACCCCACTAAACACCCACTAAACACCCCACCAAATACTGTACTACACCCCACTAAACACCCCACTAAACACCCCACTAAACACCCACTAAACACCCCACTAAACACCCGCTAAACACCCCACTAAACACCCCACTAAACACCCCACCAAATACTGTACTACACCGCACTAAACACCCCACTAAACACCCCACTAAACACCCACTAAACACCCGCTAAACACCCCACCAAACACCCCACTAAACACCCCACTAAACACCCCACTAAACACCCCACTAAACACCCCACCAAACACCCGCTAAACACCCGCTAAACACCCCACTAAACACCCCACTAAACACCCACTAAACACCCCACTAAACACCCACTAAACACCCCACTAAACACCCCACTAAACACCCCACTAAACACCCCACTAAACACCCACTAAACACCCCACTAAACACCCCACTAAACACCCCATTAAACACCCACTAAACACCCAGTAAACACCCCACTAAACACCCCACTAAACACCCCATTAAACACCCACTAAACACCAACTAAACACCCCACTAAACACCCCACTAAACACCCCATTAAACACCCCATTAAACACCCACTAAACACCCACTAAACACCCACTAAACACCCCACTAAACACCCCACTAAACACCCCACTAAACACCCACTAAACACCCCACTAAACACCCCACTAAACACCCACTAAACACCCCACTAAACACCCCACCAACACCCCACCAAACACCCGCTAAACACCCCACTAACACCCCACTAAACACCCCACTAAACACCCACTAAACACCCACTAAACACCCCACTAAACACCCCACTAAACACCCGCTAAACACCCGCTAAACACCCCACTAAACACCCAGTAAACACCCCACTAAACACCCCACTAAACACCCCATTAAACACCCACTAAACACCAACTAAACACCCCACTAAACACCCCACTAAACACCCCACTAAACACCCACTAAACACCCACTAAACACCCAACTAAACACCCGCCAAACACCCCACTAAACCCCCACTAAACACCCCACTAAACACCCCACTAAACACCCACTAAACACCCACTAAACACCCGCTAAACACCCGCTAAACACCCGCTAAACACCCCACTAAACACCCCACTAAACACCCACTAAACACCCCACTAAACACCCCACTAAACACCCGCTAAACACCCACTAAACACCCACTAAACACCCCACTAAACACCCACTAAACACCCACTAAACACCCCACTAAACACCCCACTAAACACCCACTAAACACCCACTAAAACACCCACTAAAACACCCCACTAAACACCCGCTAAACACCCCACTAAACACCCCACTAACACCCCACTAAACACCCCACTAAACACCCACTAAACACCCCACTAAACACCCCACTAAACACCCCACTAAACACCCCACTAAACACCCGCAAAACACCCACTAAACACCCCACTAAACCCCCACTAAACACCCGCTCAACACCCACTCAACACCCCACTCAACACCCCACTCAACACCCCACTCAACACCCCACTCAACACCCCGCTCAACACCCCGCTAAACACCCCGCTAAACACCCGCTAAACACCCACTAAACACCCCACTAAACACCCACTAAACACCCCACTAAACACCCACTAAACACCCACTGAACACCCCACTAAACACCCCACTAAACACCCCACTAAACACCCACTAAACACCCCACTAAACACCCCACTAAACACCCCACTAAACACCCCACTAAACACCCGCTAAACACCCCACTAAACACCCCACTAAACACCCCACTAAACACCCCACTAAACACCCCACTAAACACCCCGCTCAACACCCCGCTCAACACCCCGCTCAACACCCGCTAAACACCCCACTAAACACCCCACTAAACACCCGCTAAACACCCCACTAAACACCCCACTAAACACCCACTAAACACCCCACTAAACACCCCACTAAACACCCACTAAACACCCCACTAAACACCCCACTAAACACCCGCTAAACACCCCACTAAACACCCGCTAAACACCCCGCTAAACACCCACTAAACACCCCACTAAACACCCGCTAAACACCCGCTAAACACCCGCTAAACACCCGCTAAACACCCCACTAAACACCCCACTAAACACCCACTAAACACCCCACTAAACACCCGCTAAACACCCAACTCAACACCCACTCAACACCCCGCTCAACACCCCGCTCAAACACCCCGCTCAACACCCCGCTCAACACCCCGCTCAACACCCCGCTAAACACCCCACTAAACACCCCACTAAACACCCACTAAACACCCCACTAAACACCCGCTAAACACCCCACTAAACACCCACTAAACACCCCACTAAACACCCCACTAAACACCCCACTAAACACCCCACTAAACACCCGCTAAACACCCCACTAAACACCCGCTAAACACCCCGCTAAACACCCACTAAACACCCCACTAAACACCCGCTAAACACCCGCTAAACACCCGCTAAACACCCGCTAAACACCCCACTAAACACCCCACTAAACACCCACTAAACACCCCACTAAACACCCGCTAAACACCCCACTCAACACCCACTCAACACCCCACTCAACACCCCACTCAACACCCACTAAACACCCCACTAAACACCCCACTAAACACCCCACTAAACACCCCACTAAACACCCCACTAAACACCCGCTAAACACCCCACTAAACACCCCACTAAACACCCACTAAACACCCCACTAAACACCCCACTAAACACCCCACTAAACACCCCACTAAACACCCCACTAAACACCCGCTAAACACCCCACTAAACACCCGCTAAACACCCCGCTAAACACCCACTAAACACCCCACTAAACACCCGCTAAACACCCGCTAAACACCCGCTAAACACCCGCTAAACACCCCACTAAACACCCCACTAAACACCCCACTAAACACCCACTAAACACCCCACTAAACACCCGCTAAACACCCGCTAAACACCCCACTCAACACCCACTCAACACCCCACTCAACACCCCACTCAACACCCCACTCAACACCCACTAAACACCCCACTAAACACCCCACTAAACACCCCACTAAACACCCCACTAAACACCCACTAAACACCCCACTAAACATCCCACTAAACACCCGCTAAACACCCGCTAAACACCCCCTAAACACCCCCTAAACACCCCACTAAACACCCCACTAAACACCCCACTAAACACCCCACTAAACACCCACTAAACACCCCACTAAACACCCACCAAACACCCACTCAACACCCCTACCATCCCCCCGGGGTGAATGTTAATTGATTTTAAGCCTCAATTACATCCTGCTATCATGGTCTGACCCTCAGGTTGCCAATTCTCATTGACGAATTTCTGGAGATTTCATTAAGGAACCAACATTAGCGAACAGCCTTGCCCCAAGGCCCCCACCATCCCCCATCATCCCCCAGCCAATCAGAATGCAGACCGAATCTCTGACATCGTGTGCTTGTCTCTCAACCTTTTTATCACCAATCCCAATAGTTGCAAAACAATGCAACTAATTTGTTCAAATAATAGTAATGCAAATGCTTTCAATGCTCCATTAGAGTTTCTTTCCTCCTGGATATTGATGGGTGTATCTCGGCGATTAATCTGTAATTTAGGGAAATTCCAGGCCATTCCTGGTGTGTTGGCTTTGTTCAGCCTCTGCATCAGGGATACAAGGGTTTGAGTGGAGATAGACGGTGTGGTGATATGCATCACTGTCGATACAGAAGGGGTTAATGTAAGTACACATAGACTAGCTAGACACTAGAGGGAGCACCAGAGACATGACAGACAAGACACTCAACCAATAGGTCAGTAAGATAGGACACGACCAATGGGCATTCACGATACACACAGAAGTGACACCACCACAGGGGGGCATTACACCAACCCACATACAAAGGACACAGCACACATGATCTTCCTCTTTCCAGTGGAGACTCTCAGTGAGTACAGACACAGGGTTGATCACACCCACCACGTGGATTGTAGCAGACTGGTTTGTCAGTCTGAGTAGCTATAGAAGGATTAACAGTAGTGGCGAACCCGAGTAGGAGAATTGTAAATAGTTCAATAAACGTGTTGAAGTTATCTCCACGTTTGAACCTTCCTTTGTCAGAGTGAACATCAAGGAAGCCGCTTATGCTACGCCAAGAGCCTAACAAGACATGGTACCACAGTTGAGTGACTGTTTCAATCCATATAGTTACAACTCAGCAAGCAGTGACAACCAGCAACAACAACCAGGCAAGACGATGTTCGAGATTCCGGTTCTGCAGCGGCTCAGGTACCAGGGCAATCTCAGTGAAAACTGGCGTTGGTTCAGGCAGAGATTCGAGATCTACCTGGCAGCGTCTGACCTAGATGGCGTGGCGGATGCAGAGAAAATAAAGCTTCTACTCACCATCGCGAGTCCAGAAGCAGCTGAAATCTTCCAGACCTTCAAATGCTCAAAGGGGCAAAACCAGAGCGATTTCCAGGCAGTCCTGGACAAATTCCAAGAATTCTGTGAGGAGAATACAAGAAGAAAATGGTAAAAGAAGCACCAAAACTCACCACGAGGTAGGCTTGCAGATGAAATCTGCAGTTTTGAATTGCAGCCATCTTGGTAAAGGTGCTGCACATGCACAGTGGAGAAAAAGGCCCCCAGTAAAGGAACAGCGATCTGAGCATGCTCAGTCGCTTCCTGTGACCTACGTCACATGCGTCATGATGTCAGAGGCCCCAGACCACGCCCACTTAAAGGGGAAATGTCCAAAAACACGGAAAAAATTTTAAAGCCGTAAAACCTGATTCTTTCACCTGGAATGACAGCACAATGCCTGAAATTCAACCAGCACTAACCTCCGCAGAACCCTGCAACAAGCAGTTAGCACCGCCCAAAGAGATGATACAGTCCTTGAATACTATGACACCGACCTTTATTTCTTCTTTGGACATCACGAGCCCAATGCCAGCTCCGACACAAACAGTGATGATATGGTCCTAGAAGACTACGACACAGACAAAGCTTTCACCTTGGGAGGCTACCCCAGTACCAAATCCAAACCCCAACTAGACGTGTTGTACATTCAAGACCTGCGGCCTGACACCAAGAGACAGACAGCGGTACAAGCCCACAGAGAGCGGCCTGCTGCCACACCGAGAGTGGTCCACGCACCACAAAGGGTCCCAGCCTCTACACAGGAAGCGATGAAAGACTCCACAGCGAGACAACTGCACATCTCCACACAAGAAGTGACTCGAGTGACACAAGCCTCCACAGCGAGCTCGTGGACAGACTCCATGATAGAAGCAATGCAAGATTCCAAAGCGCAGTCCTTGCATGAACAAGACCATGAGGGTCTAGCAAACTCCTCTGACCAACCAGCAGCAGACGATGCAAGTCTGCCACGCTCAAGTGAACAACAGAAAGACTATGACAGTCTACCACGCTCCCGTGAACAGCAAGGCGACTATGACAGTCTACCCACATTGTTTGAGGCACCAGAAGACTCTGACAGTCTACCCAGCCCAAGTGAACAACAAGAAGCTACTGAGGCTCCACCCACTGTATGTGAGACAAGTGACGACAGCATCCCACTTCCCATACAATGGGCAAAATTCTCCGACCCCCAGCAGGGTCGGAGAATCGCCTGGGGCCGCCTAAAATCCCGCCCCCGCCGTGGCAGAGATTCTCCGCCACCCGGGAAGTGGCGGTGGCAGGAATCTCGCCACTCCGATCGGAGAAGCCCTGCGGTGATTCTCCGGCCCGGATGGGCCGAAGTCCCGCCGCTGGGAGACCTCTCCCGCCGCCGAGGTTTAAACCACCTCGGAAACGGCGGGATCAGCGGCGCGAGCGGGCCCCCGGGGTCCTGGGGGGGGCGGGGGGGTGATCGAACCCCGGGGGGGTGCCCCCACGGTGGCCTGGCCAGCGATCAGGGCCCCCCACTCAGACTCCGGGCCAGTACCCTGGCTGCACTATTTTCCTCCGCGGCCGCCACGGCCTCCGCCATGGCGGAAGCGGAAGAGAACCCCACATCGTGCATGCACCGGCAGTGATGTCAGCGGCCAGCTGCTGCTGACGTCGCTGCCGGCGCATGCACGGACCGGCGAAAGCCTTTTGGCCAGCCCCGCTGCCGGGGGCGCCGGTTTTTTGCGCCGGTCTTCTGGTGGCAACCGCTCCAGCGCGGGGCTGGCCCCCAAAGGTGGGGAGAATTCCCCACCTTTAGATAGATAGAGAAATACAGCACAGAACAGGCCCTTCGGCCCACGATGTTGCGCCGAACTTTTGTCCTAGGTTAATCATAGAATTTTGGACAATTTATCATGGCCAATCCACCCAACCTGCACATCTTTGGACTGTGGGAGGAAACCGGAGCACCCGGAGGAAGCCCACGCAGACACGGGGAGGATGTGCAGACTCCACACAGACAGCGACCCAAGTCGGAATCGAACTTGGGACCCTTTGGGAAGGCCCGACCCCTGAGTGGTTGGCGCCACCCCCCTACTCCGGGACCCTCCGTCACGCCGGGTAGGGGAGAATGCCGCCCAAGATGTGCAATGTGACAGACCTCAGCTAGTGTGTACAGAGGCACTCGACCATCACAGTGAGGCCACTGGTGACTTCGGCGACGCCACGTTACTTCAAACCTCATTGGCTCGAGACTCTCCACAAACAAATGCATTCCTGAATGTTTTGACTCCGACGTGGAGCATCAAGAAATCTCAGCTGACTCCAGTGAACCTGCAACGGCTCCAGACAGGGAGCATCGACAAACCAACACTGACTCAGGTGAAACAGACCAGGGGCGGAATTCTCCGACCCCCTGCAGGGTCGGCGAATCGCCCGGGGCCTTCGTAAATCCCGCCCCCACCGTGGCCGGAATTCTCCGCCACCCGGGAATCGGTGGGGGTGGGAATCGCGCCCCGCCGGTCGGCAGACTGCCTGCGGCTATTCTCCAGCCCACGATGGGCCGAAGTCCCGCTGCTGTCAGGCCTCTGCCGCCGACGTGGTTTAAACCACCTCTGTGCCGGCAGGAGCAGGGGCGCGAGCGGGTCCCCGGGGTCCTGGTGGTGATCTGACCCTGGGAGGGGTGCCCCCAGGGTGGCCTAGCCCACGATCGGGGCCCACCGATCAGCAGGCGGGCCTGTGCCATGGGAGCTCTCTTTTTATTCCGCCGGCGCCACGGCCTCCACCATGGTGGAGGTGGAAGAGACCCCCCTACCGCGCATGCGCCGGTGGTGACATCAGCGGCCGCTGACGCTCCGGCGCATGCGCGGACTCACGCCGACCGGCGAAGGCCTTTCGGCCAGCCCCGACGTCAGTTGGCGGGTGCCAAAGGCCGTTGGTGCCAGTCGGCGAAGTGGGAGCCACTCCGGCGCGGGCCTAGCCCCTAAAGGTTCGGAGAATTCCGCACCTTTGGGGAGGCCCGACGCCGGAGTAGTTGGCGCCACTCCGCTACGCCGGGACCCCCCGGCCCGCCGGGTAGGGGAGAATACCGCCCCAGACTCCAGATGGGGAGCAACCAAACGGCAAAGCTGATTCATGTAAGCCGGACTTGACTCCAGACGTGGAGCGCCACAAACTGAGTGAAGGCACGCTCAAGGTGACAGCAGATGCCACAAAGCACGCTGACACGAGTAACTGTGTGACGGACTCGCATTAGCCACAAAGTGCGGTCCTTGAGCGCAGCAAACACAACAATAGAACCATCCAACACAACATCACAACCTATAAAAACCATATCAAAGACAACGACACGGCGTGTACCAAAGGCAAATAGCGACAGCAAGCACGACAAAGATTACACCAATGGAACTACGACTAGTACGACATGGTACAACTCTGCCCATGAGGGACACTGTTACTGCTCAGCTCAGTACAATGGCAGACCATGGCAGGACGATGAATCTTCCCAATTCACGTGTGCTGCACTACCAACAGGCAACCTGGCTTTCAGGCCAGATGCCATCCAACATCGCTTTCACAAACATCGGAAGAAAAAAAGACTCCAAATCAGACAACAAAGTGATTTGACCACTTCTTGGTTCCTTACGTACAGGGACACTGACGGCGTTCACAAGGACATGCCACCATCAAAATCACCAAATCACAAACCCAACAAGAAAAACATTCGACCGTGATAATTGATGGGTTTTGGACTCACACATATAATTTGGACTTATTGTTTAGTGATCACTGTTATCGTGACTTGTACAGAGCATTACTTATCTACCTGTTTTTATTTGTTCAATTTTCTTTAACAGTGTACAGAAAATATGTAACATGAAAAAAGGGGGATGTGGTGATATGCATCACTGTGGATACACAAGGGGTTAATGTAAATACACCTAGACTAGCTAGACACTAGAGGGAGCACCAGAGACATGACACACAGACATTCAACCAATAGGTCAGTAAGATAGGACATGACCAATGGGCATTCACGATACGCACAGAGGTGACACCACCACAGGAGGGCATTGCACCAACCCATATATAAATCACACAGCACACATGATCTTCCTCTTTCCAGTGGAGACACTCAGTGAGTACAGACACTGGGTTGATTGAACATCACACCCACCACATGGATTGTAGCAGACTGGTTTGTCTGTCTGAGTAGCTATAGAAGGATTAACAGTCGTGGCGAATCCGAGTAGGAGAATTGTAAATAGTTCAATAAACGTGTTGAAGTTATCGCCATGTCTGAACCTTCCTTTGTCAGCGTGAACATCAAGGAAGCTGTTATGCTACGCCAAGAGCCTAACAAGACAGACCGTGATCGGCCTGAGGAAGGGTCCGAGTGGGATAGACGGTGATCAGCCTGAGGAAGGGTCCGAGTGGGATAGACGGTGATCAGCCTGAGGAAGGGTCCGAGTGGGATAGACGGTGATCGGTCTGAGGAAGGGTCCGAGTGGGATAGACGATGATCGGCCTGAGGAAGGGTCCGAGTGGGATAGACGGTGATCGGCCTGAGGAAGGGTCCGAGTGGGATAGACGGTGATCAGCCTGAGGAAGGGTCCGAGTGGGATAGACGGTGATCGGCCTGAGGAAGGGTCCGAGTGGAGATAGACGGTGATCGGCCTGAGGAAGGGTCCGAGTGGGATAGACGGTGATCAGCCTGAAGAAGGGTCTCAGTGGGATAGACGGTGATCGGCCTGAGGAAGGGTCCGAGTGGGATAGACGGTGATCGGCCTGAGGAAGGGTCCGAGTGGGATAGACGGTGATCGGCCTGAGGAAGGGTCCGAGTGGGATAGACGGTGATCGGCCTGAGGAAGGGTCCGAGTGGAGATAGACGGTGATCGGCCTGAGGAAGGGTCCGAGTGGGATAGACGGTGATCGGCCTGAGGAAGGGTCCGAGTGGGATAGACGGTGATCGACCTGAGGAAGGGTCCGAGTGGGATAGACGGTGATCGGCCTGAGGAAGGGTCCGAGTGGGATAGACGGTGATCGGCCTGAGGAAGGGTCCGAGTGGGATAGACGGTGATCAGCCTGAGGAAGGGTCCGAGTGGGATAGACGGTGATCGGCCTGAGGAAGGGTCCGAGTGGAGATAGACGGTGATTGGCCTGAGGAAGGGTCCGAGTGGGATAGACGGTGATCGGCCTGAGGAAGGGTCCGAGTGGGATAGACGGTGATCAGCCTGAGGAAGGGTCTCAGTGGGATAGACGGTGATTGGCCTGAGGAAGGGTCCGAGTGGGATAGACGGTGATCAGCCTGAGGAAGGGTCCGAGTGGGATAGACGGTGATTGGCCTGAGGAAGGGTCCGAGTGGAGATAGACGGTGATCGGCCTGAGGAAGGGTCCGAGTGGGATAGACGGTGATCAGCCTGAGGAAGGGTCCGAGTGGGATAGACGGTGATCAGCCTGAGGAAGGGTCCGAGTGGGATAGACGGTGATCGGTCTGAGGAAGGGTCCGAGTGGGATAGACGATGATCGGCCTGAGGAAGGGTCCGAGTGGGATAGACGGTGATCGGCCTGAGGAAGGGTCCGAGTGGGATAGACGGTGATCAGCCTGAGGAAGGGTCCGAGTGGGATAGACGGTGATCGGCCTGAGGAAGGGTCCGAGTGGAGATAGACGGTGATCGGCCTGAGGAAGGGTCCGAGTGGGATAGACGGTGATCGGCCTGAGGAAGGGTCCGAGTGGGATAGACGGTGATCGGCCTGAGGAAGGGTCCGAGTGGGATAGACGGTGATCGGCCTGAGGAAGGGTCCGAGTGGGATAGACGGTGATCGGCCTGAGGAAGGGTCCGAGTGGAGATAGACGGTGATCGGCCTGAGGAAGGGTCCGAGTGGGATAGACGGTGATCGGCCTGAGGAAGGGTCCGAGTGGGATAGACGGTGATCGACCTGAGGAAGGGTCCGAGTGGGATAGACGGTGATCGGCCTGAGGAAGGGTCCGAGTGGGATAGACGGTGATCGGCCTGAGGAAGGGTCCGAGTGGGATAGACGGTGATCAGCCTGAGGAAGGGTCCGAGTGGGATAGACGGTGATCGGCCTGAGGAAGGGTCCGAGTGGAGATAGACGGTGATTGGCCTGAGGAAGGGTCCGAGTGGGATAGACGGTGATCGGCCTGAGGAAGGGTCCGAGTGGGATAGACGGTGATCAGCCTGAGGAAGGGTCTCAGTGGGATAGACGGTGATCGGCCTGAGGAAGGGTCCGAGTGGGATAGACGGTGATCAGCCTGAGGAAGGGTCCGAGTGGAGATAGACGGTGATCGGCCTGAGGAAGGGTCCGAGTGGGATAGACGGTGATCAGCCTGAGGAAGGGTCCGAGTGGGATAGACGGTGATTGGCCTGAGGAAGGGTCCGAGTGGAGATAGACGGTGATCGGCCTGAGGAAGGGTCCGAGTGGGATAGACGGTGATCGGCCTGAGGAAGGGTCCGAGTGGGATAGACGGTGATCGGCCTGAGGAAGGGTCCGAGTGGAGATAGACGGTGATCGGCCTGAGGAAGGGTCCAAGTGGGATAGACGGTGATCGGCCTGAGGAAGGGTCCGAGTGGGATAGACGGTGATCGACCTGAGGAAGGGTCCGAGTGGAGATAGACGGTGATCGGCCTGAGGAAGGGTCCGAGTGGAGAGAGACGGTGATCGGCCTGAGGAAGGGTCCGAGTGGGATAGACGGTGATCAGCCTGAGGAAGGGTCCGAGTGGGATAGACGGTGATCGGCCTGAGGAAGGGTCCGAGTGGGATAGACGGTGATCAGCCTGAGGAAGGGTCCGAGTGGGATAGACGGTGATCGGCCTGAGGAAGGGTCTCAGTGGGATAGACGGTGATCGACCTGAGGAAGGGTCCGAGTGGAGATAGACGGTGATCGGCCTGAGGAAGGGTCCGAGTGGAGAGAGACGGTGATCGGCCTGAGGAAGGGTCCGAGTGGGATAGACGGTGATCAGCCTGAGGAAGGGTCCGAGTGGGATAGACGGTGATCAGCCTGAGGAAGGGTCCGAGTGGAGAGAGACGGTGATCGGCCTGAGGAAGGGTCTCAGTGGGATAGACGGTGATCGGCCTGAGGAAGGGTCCGAGTGGGATAGACGGTGATCAGCCTGAGGAAGGGTCCGAGTGGGATAGACGGTGATCGGCCTGAGGAAGGGTCTCAGTGGGATAGACGGTGATCGGCCTGAGGAAGGGTCCGAGTGGGATAGACGGTGATCGGCCTGAGGAAGGGTCCGAGTGGGATAGACGGTGATCGGCCTGAGGAAGGGTCCGAGTGGGATAGACGGTGATCGGCCTGAGGGAGGGTCTCAGTGGGATAGACGGTGATCGGCCTGAGGAAGGGTCCGAGTGGGATAGACGGTGATCGGCCTGAGGAAGGGTCCGAGTGGAGATAGACGGTGATCGGCCTGAGGAAGGGTCCGAGTGGGATAGACGGTGATCAGCCTGAGGAAGGGTCCGAGTGGAGAGAGACGGTGATCGGCCTGAGGAAGGGTCCGAGTGGGATAGACGGTGATCGGCCTGAGGAAGGGTCCGAGTGGAGATAGACGGTGATCGGCCTGAGGAAGGGTCCGAGTGGGATAGACGGTGATCGGCCTGAGGAAGGGTCCGAGTGGGATAGACGGTGATCAGCCTGAGGAAGGGTCCGAGTGGGATAGACGGTGATCGGCCTGAGGAAGGGTCCGAGTGGGATAGACGGTGATCGGCCTGAGGAAGGGTCCGAGTGGGATAGACGGTGATCGGCCTGAGGAAGGGTCCGAGTGGGATAGACGGTGATCGGCCTGAGGAAGGGTCCGAGTGGGATAGACGGTGATCGGCCTGAGGAAGGGTCCGAGTGGAGATAGACGGTGATCGGCCTGAGGAAGGGTCTCAGTGGGATAGACGGTGATCAGCCTGAGGAAGGGTCCGAGTGGAGATAGACGGTGATCGGCCTGAGGAAGGGTCCGAGTGGGATAGACGGTGATCGGCCTGAGGAAGGGTCTGAGTGGAGATAGACGGTGATCGGCCTGAGGAAGGGTCCGAGTGGGATAGACGGTGATCAGCCTGAGGAAGGGTCCGAGTGGGATAGACGGTGATCGGCCTGAGGAAGGGTCCGAGTGGGATAGACGGTGATCAGCCTGAGGAAGGGTCTCAGTGGGATAGACGGTGATCAGCCTGAGGAAGGGTCCGAGTGGGATAGACGGTGATCGGCCTGAGGGAGGGTCTCAGTGGAGATAGACGGTGATCAGCCTGAGGAAGGGTCTCAGTGGGATAGACGGTGATCGGCCTGAGGAAGGGTCTCAGTGGAGATAGACGGTGATCAGCCTGAGGAAGGGTCCGAGTGGGATAGACGGTGATCGGCCTGAGGAAGGGTCCGAGTGGAGAGAGACGGTGATCGGCCTGAGGAAGGGTCTCAGTGGGATAGACGGTGATCGGCCTGAGGAAGGGTCTCAGTGGGATAGACGGTGATCAGCCTGAGGAAGGGTCCGAGTGGGATAGACGGTGATCGGCCTGAGGAAGGGTCCGAGTGGAGATAGACGGTGATCGGCCTGAGGAAGGGTCTCAGTGGGATAGACGGTGATCAGCCTGAGGAAGGGTACGAGTGGAGAGAGACGGTGATCGGCCTGAGGAAGGGTCAGAGTGGGATAGACGGTGATCGGCCTGAGGAAGGGTCTCAGTGGGATAGACGGTGATCGGCCTGAGGAAGGGTCCGAGTGGGATAGACGGTGATCGACCTGAGGAAGGGTCCGAGTGGGATAGACGGTGATCGGCCTGAGGAAGGGTCTCAGTGGGATAGACGGTGATCGGCCTGAGGAAGGGTCCGAGTGGGATAGACGGTGATCGGCCTGAGGAAGGGTCCGAGTGGGATAGACGGTGATCCGCCTGAGGAAGGGTCCGAGTGGGATAGACGGTGATCGGCCTGAGGAAGGGTCCGAGTGGGATAGACGGTGATCAGCCTGAGGAAGGGTCTCAGTGGGATAGACGGTGATCAGCCTGAGGAAGGGTCTCAGTGGGATAGACGGTGATCGGCCTGAGGAAGGGTCTCAGTGGGATAGACGGTGATCGGCCTGAGGAAGGGTCCGAGTGGGATA
Organism: Scyliorhinus canicula; assembly: GCF_902713615.1. Classification (NCBI taxonomy): domain Eukaryota; kingdom Metazoa; phylum Chordata; class Chondrichthyes; order Carcharhiniformes; family Scyliorhinidae; genus Scyliorhinus; species Scyliorhinus canicula. Next base: position 203,663,279 of record NC_052152.1, on the reverse strand, counting down.
GACGGTGATCGGCCTGAGGAAGGGTCCGAGTGGGATAGACGGTGATCGGCCTGAGGAAGGGTCCGAGTGGGATAGACGGTGATCGACCTGAGGAAGGGTCCGAGTGGGATAGACGGTGATCGGCCTGAGGAAGGGTCCGAGTGGGATAGACGGTGATCGACCTGAGGAAGGGTCCGAGTGGGATAGACGGTGATCGGCCTGAGGAAGGGTCCGAGTGGAGATAGACGGTGATCAGCCTGAGGAAGGGTCTCAGTGGGATAGACGGTGATCGGCCTGAGGAAGGGTCCGAGTGGGATAGACGGTGATCGGCCTGAGGAAGGGTCCGAGTGGGATAGACGGTGATCGGCCTGAGGAAGGGTCCGAGTGGGATAGACGGTGATCGGCCTGAGGAAGGGTCCGAGTGGGATAGACGGTGATCGGCCTGAGGAAGGGTCCGAGTGGGATAGACGGTGATCAGCCTGAGGTAGGGTCCGAGTGGGATAGACGGTGATCGGCCTGAGGAAGGGTCCGAGTGGAGATAGACGGTGATCGGCCTGAGGAAGGGTCCGAGTGGGATAGACGGTGATCGGCCTGAGGAAGGGTCCGAGTGGAGATAGACGGTGATCAGCCTGAGGAAGGGTCTCAGTGGGATAGACGGTGATCGGCCTGAGGAAGGGTCCGAGTGGGATAGACGGTGATCAGCCTGAGGAAGGGTCCGAGTGGGATAGACGGTGATCGGCCTGAGGAAGGGTCCGGGTGGAGATAGACGGTGATCGGCCTGAGGAAGGGTCCGAGTGGGATAGACGGTGATCAGCCTGAGGAAGGGTTTGATTGGAGATAGACGGTGATCGGCCTGAGGAAGGGTCCGAGTGGAGATAGACGGTGATCGGCCTGAGGAAGGGTCTGAGTGGAGATAGACGGTGATCGGCCTGAGGAAGGGTCCGAGTGGGATAGACGGTGATCAGCCTGAGGAAGGGTCCGAGTGGGATAGACGGTGATCGGCCTGAGGAAGGGTCCGAGTGGGATAGACGGTGATCAGCCTGAGGAAGGGTCCGAGTGGGATAGACGGTGATCAGCCTGAGGAAGGGTCCGAGTGGAGATAGACGGTGATCGGCCTGAGGAAGGGTCCGAGTGGGATAGACGGTGATCAGCCTGAGGAAGGGTCCGGGTGGAGATAGACGGTGATCAGCCTGAGGAAGGGTTTGATTGGAGATAGACGGTGATCAGCCTGAGGAAGGGTCCGAGTGGGATAGACGGTGATCGGCCTGAGGAAGGGTTTGATTGGAGATAGACGGTGATCAGCCTGAGGAAGGGTCCGAGTGGGATAGACGGTGATCGGCCAGGGCATCGCTTGTTAATCATTGCTCCACTCCTTCAGGCCTTACCATTGAACCAGTGCTTGGTGCAATCAAAAGCTCGGTCACCGACAGTACAGAATATTTCCTGTCTTCAGTTTTAAATGTCTTTTAAAGGTGATGAATAGAAAGGAATAAAGTGGGAGGTGAGTTAATCTCTGCGCTGGGTGTGGTGGCTGCCACAGTTAAATGCTGCCTTCCTGTCTCAGCTTTCAGCTCAGGTCCCTCCTCTCCATCGATTAGGAGGGAAAGTTATTGATTGTTGACTCCTCACCACCTTGTCACATGACTCATCCGCCTGCTCCTGGTCACCTCGCCTGTCACAGAGAATGGTACAACACAGAAGCAGGCCATTCGGCTCAGCTGACCAGATGGAGGGTTTGCGACGTGGAGCGGAGCCATTTCATTTCATTTCATGAATGCTGCTGTTTATCACCTATCTGAGCCGCGTCCCTATTGGCCGAGCCTGCTATTCCTCTTGCCCTCATTTGGTTATCCAGCTTCCCTTTAAATGTATTTATTCGATTACTTATTCCTTCACAGATTGTGGGGGTCGCTGGCTAGACCAGTATTTATTGCCCTTCCCTAGTTGCCATTGAGAAGGTGGTGGTGAGTTGTCTTCTTGCGCTGCTACAGTCTCTAAGGTGTAAATACATCCACTGTGCTGTTAGGGAGGGAATTCCAAGATTTTGTCCCCAGCGACATTGAAGGAACGGCCGATGTTTTTCCAAGTCGGGGTGGTGAGTGACTTGGAGAGAAATCTCCAGGTGGTGGGGTTCCCAGGACTCTGCTGCTCTTGGCCATCTAGATGGTTGTGGTCGTGGGTTTAGAAGGAGCTGTCTGAGGAGCCTTGGTGAGTTACTGCGGTGCATCTTGTAGATGGTACACACGGCTGCCACTGTTTAACGGTGGTGGAAGGGGTGAATGTATCTGGGAGCGGGAACTATTAAGCGGGGCTGCTTTGTCCTGGATGGTGTTAAGTTTCTTGAGTGTTATTGGAGCTGCGCTCATCCAGGCAAGTGGAGAGTATTCCGTTACACTCCTGACTTGTGCCGTGTGGATGGTGGACCGGCTTTGGGGAGTCCGGAGGTGAGTCACTCATGACTCTATGACCTTCAGTGCCCTCAAATCAAAAAATAGTATCAACGTTCTGTTGCCTTCCTTCATGGATTGCCCTTAGTGCCCCTCCCCACTACTGCTACCACCCCCCCTACACACACACCCACACACACACACACACACACACTAACGGGTAGTTACAGGCCAGTGTGTCTAACATCAGCGGCAGGGAAATTATTGGAAATATATCTGAGGGAGTGAAGTATGCCCCTCTTGGGAAGGCAAGGATTAATCAGGCGTGTAGGTGGATAGATGAGGGCAGTGTGGTTGATGTAGTCTACATAGACCTCATTTAGGCTTTTGACAAAGTCCCACAAGGGAGACTGATCAAGAAGATAAGAGCCGATGGGCTCCTGGGCAATTGGGAAAATTGGATCTGAAATTGGCTTTGTGGCAAGCGGCAGAGGTTGAAGGTATTTTTCGGGACTGGGAGTCTGTTTCCAGCGGCGATCCGCAGGGATCGGTGCTGGGTCTCCCACTCTTTACACTGAACATTAATGATCTAGACATGAACGTGGGGAGAATGATCAGTAGGTTCTCAGGTAACACAAACATTGTGTTAACTATCGAGAAGGAAAACCTGAGAAGACGATATAGACGGGCTGGTTAGGTGGGCAAGCCAAGCGAATGGACAATGAACAGTAGGACATGGGGCCCAGAGGGATCCTGGGGGGGCATGTCCATAAACCCCTGAAGTCAGCAGGGCAGGTAGATAAGGTGGTTCAGAAAGTATGTGGGATACTTGCCTTTCTGATGTACAGAATGTAAGTATAGGGAGGTTATGATGGAGCTGTATAAAATGCTCACTGGGCCACAGCTGGAGTATTGGATACAGTCCTGGTCAGCACACTATAGGAAGGAAGTGATTGGGGGGGGGGGGGGGGGGGGGGGGGGTCAGCTGGGGTTGTTTCACTTGGAGCAGAAAGGCTGAGGGGGCCTCATTGAGGTGGACTCAAGTATGAGGAACATAGAGAAGGTAGATAGCAAGGAACTTTTTCCCTTAGTAGAGGGGTCAATAATCAGGGGACGTGGATTTAAGGTAAGGAGCAGCAGATTTAGACGGGATTTGAGGAAAAATGTTTTCACCCAGAGATGGTGGGAATCTGGAACTCGTTGCCTGAAAGGGAGGTGGAGGCAGGAACCCTCACAACATTGAAGAAGCATCAAGATGAACTCTTGAAACGCCATAGCATGCACGTCCGTGGACCTGGGAAATGGGATTAGGATAGGTGCTTGATGGCTGGCACAGACAGGATGGGATGAAGGGCCCCTTTCTGTGCTGCAAAACTTTATGGGCGCGATTCTCCAGCCTCGTTATACTCTCGCTTGAACAAAACGGGGTCGGTGAATAGTGGGAGAGGCAGAAAACGAGAACCGCACAGTTTGTGATGGAACCGGCTCGCTCCCGGAGGAGAAATCGGGATCTCGACGAATCTTAGGAATGGTCTCCTGGGCGCCATTGTTGCGAGCTGGCTGGGGTTGGCTGAGCAAGGGCTGCTCGACCTTGTTAGCGGGGGGTTGGCGAGCGCGGTGCCGGGCGAATCGGCCGGTGAGCGCGGTGCCGGCGAATCGGCCGGTGAGCGCGGTGCCGGGCGAATCGGCCGGTGAGCGTGGTGCCGGCGAATCGGCTGGCGAGCCTTCATTTGCGGCTGAAGCCTGTGAGGCCTCATTAAGTGGACCAATTAATGTTGAACTGCGTTGCTGGCCTCGCTGGGCCGAACACCGGGAAGCTCGCGGCAATTCCTGCTCGCTACCACACTTAGAAAACTTTCTGGAGAATCGCGCCCGATAACTATGTGACTCTCACTTGGCATCAACACCTTCAGATCCTTCCCTCTGCAGAATGGGTGCAAGTCTGACCCTCGGCTATGGCTCCTCCGAATCTCAATCAGACACGCTAACTTCTCTTTTGCTGTCAAACTAAATGGGAATACCGCGCTTTCCAAAATCAATCAGCTTCCACCCGACTGTATTCAGTATCTGGAATCGCAGCCCAAAGGTGATTGACAGTCTATGGACCCCTGACTATATATCTTCCAGGCTATGACTGTAGCATTGTTTCTCTCAGGCCTTCACTGCGAGGAAATAGCTCGGAGAGTGGAAATTTATTTGGTGCATATGCAGAAATAACAAGCAGCTTTACTGATCCTCCAACCACTCGTCTCTGACCTCCTTAGGATCCAGTTTGACACCAACTTCCTGCCGTATTCAGAAAGAATTGGAACGTGTGTTCCCAAACCCTGGGACATCTCAAAGCATCTTCACAGCCAATCAAGTTGCTTTGAACTGCGAACACTGTTGTGAGGTAGGGAAGCGCAGCAGGTAACCTGTGCACAGCAAACTCCCACAAATAGCAAATGATATTAAGGGCGAGAAAGTCTCGCTGCTCTGAATAACCTTGGTTAACAGGTAAGATTGGTTAGGACAAGGGGGAGAACTCCTCTCCTCGAGCTCAAATGGAGCTGCAGGATCTCTCACGTCTGCCTGAAGAGGCAGACAAAACCTTGGGTTAAAGTCTCATCGATAGACAGCACCTCTGACAGTGCCGCACTCCCTCAGTCACACAAGAGTGTCAGCCTCGAGTATGTCTTCGGTGAGACTTGAACGCACAGCCCTTGGACTCTGAGATGACAGAATGTTCCCCGCTGAGCCATGCCCGACACTTTGCAAACTCATCCATCGATTTAGGAGGGACCCCACATTCACAAGGAAGCATTTGCCCAGATTATTTTCCGCCTGATTATAAAATAACATGCATCACCGCCTCACCGAATGTTAATACCATGACTACAATTTGGGGGGGTGAGGGATAGAGGATAGAGTCATGATAAAAGGGGCAGAAACATGTCCCTTCTTTATGTCCATGGCCCTACCTTATAGGGAAAGCAGGAGCCATTCTGTCGACAGCGTAATCCCAAAGCAGAAAGGTGTTGCCGCTAGTGCTGATTGAGGGGGAAGCATTGGACCGGGATTAGCTCGGGAATGGCCAGAGCAGGCTGACAGGCTGGAGGATGGCTCTTCAGTTTTTTACTGATGTGGTGCTTTCTTCACGGTCAAGAATCCCAGGCTGCTCCGCAGAAGCATCGTCAAATATCACTGGACACCGAGCCTCGCAAGAGAGACACTGGGGCAGGTGGGCAAAGAGGTCAGGAAATACTTACAGGAGCAGAGAGAGAGGCTGAGAGGTTTACGGAGGAAGTTCCAGAGCTTCGGGCCCAGGCTGCTGCAGGTATGGGCCCCTCCTCCACCCAGTGTGGGACAATGGAAATGGGGAGATGTGCCAGAGACGCGATTGGGGGAGCACCGATCTTGCAAGAGGATACAGAGCGAGAAAGAACAATGCTCTCAAGCCCGGCCCGATGTGGTGGTATGATTAGCATAGCTGCCTGCCATTGGTACAGAACACCGGCTTACAATTGGCCCTGGTCGGTCATGTGCCTCTCGACCGGCTGGTTGAGACCAGTCATGTGACGGCTCTCCTGATTGGTCGAGAGGCTGAGTTAACCCCGCCTCCAGGGCGGGGTATAAATACCCAGTACTCCCGGCGGTCGTCCTTATACTGTAATCGACCGCAGGGCTAACATCTAGCTGATTAAAGCCATACTTTTGTCCAGCAACTCGTCTCGCGTTCAATTGATGGTACATCACCCGACTCATTCACAGCTTGGCTGGAGCGTGGCCGGATAGGCAGAGGCCTGACAGGGCAGATGTACACTCCGCCAAGTCAAACAACCAACTGCATTCAAAATAACATATAAAACAAAAACCCAGCCTGTCAAAACCTGATAAATGTTCTCATTTGTCAAGAACTTTTTTTTTTGTGTGCTCGAATCAGGATTATAGCTGAAACAGACACTTTCAACCCATAAGATAAAGGAGCTAATTTGCAAATCCGTGCACTGCATACCAATCAATCATCCATTTAGCAACACAATTAAACACACAAAAACAAAATCCTCAAGTAATCAGTCATCTCAAAACAGATATTTTACTCAGATCTTTATATTTTTCTTCGTGACCAGGCTGCAGTGATCTGTTTACCATAAACACGGCTGGAGCAAGATGGAGGCCCACATAAAACAGGGGTCCACACAAAATGGTGACCGACAATTAAGCCCTCAGCTCTAGAGTGCTCCACACATCAGGGTGAATTTAATGGAGGTGACGAGGGCCTTGTCCAGCGGCTGGAGAGCCTGCAAGAGCCCCGTGTCGCCTCTTTATTCGGAAGATCCAGCATTTCATGTGCCACTCAGGCAATTAACTAGACAGGGAAGGGTCCTCCCCGGGAAATACCCCAGGGCAGAATTCACCATCCAACCTGGTCACTGACCTCCAGTCCATGGACTGAGACAAAGGGGGGGGGGGTTCTCGATGTTCTCGGTCTCCACCCACAACCCCCAACTCCCCGCTCAACATTTCACCGACACCTTACCCATAGAATCATCGAATTCACTGTGCAGGAGGCCATTCAGCCCATCGAGTCTGCATCGGCCCTTGGAAAGAACATTTAAGCCCATGCGCCTCCACCCTGTCCCCGTAATCCAGCAACCCCACCCAACCCCTTTGGACACTAAGGGCAACTTATCACGGCCAATCCACCTAACCTGCGCACCTTTGGACTGTGGAAGGAAACCGGAGCACCCGGAGGAAACCCACGCAGACAAGGGGAGAAAGTGCAAACTTCACACAGATCCACATAGACAGTCACCCGAGGTCGGAATCAAACCCAGGTCCCTGGCGCTGTGAAGCAGCAATGCTAACCCCTGTGCTGCCTTTTCTCAGCATACCCCACACCTGTTGATCTCCACCTCTTGTCACTTCACAGGTGTTTGTGACTGGCAGCAGTGAAGGATTCCAGAAGCACTTGTTCAGCGGACCGCCCACCCCCTCCCTCTGAAGCAGTTACGCAGACGTGCAGACTCCCAAACAGGATGGATTCTGGAAAGGGGATGTTCCCACAGGGAATGGACACAGGAATCCTGAGAAGTTATCCACAAATTAAGAGTTAAATACCATTTGCAAGACAGAAGGAACGATATGATGCTTGGACAGCCAATATAGGCCCTTTTACAAATGTAGTCGCTGTCACAATGTAGAACCACAGAAGCAAATTTACACACAGCAAGATCCCACAAAGAGCAATGCGAGAACGACCAGATAATCTGTTTCTGAGACACAGGGAAGATTTCCCTGTTCTTGTTCAGATACTGCCATGGGATCTCAATACGTTCACACAGCGAGGGAGGATGGGGCCTCTGGTTATGGGCTAGTCTCAGCCCAAAAGATAGGAAATAGTCCACGAAAGAGAATGGGATAAATATTGGGAAGGTGAATATAAACAGATTTAAGAAACTCTTCTGATGTAGAACATAGAACATAGAAAATACAGCACAGAACAGGCCCTTCGGCCCACGATGTTGTGCCGATCTTTTGTCCTAAATTAAGAACAAATCAATCTACACCCCATCATCCTACCATGTACCTATCCAATAGCCGCTTGAAGGTCTCTAATGTTTCCCACTCAACTACTTCCCCAGGCAGTGCATTCCATGCCCCCACTACTCTCTGGGTAAAGAACCTACCTCTGACATCCCCCCTATATCTTCCACCATTCACCTTAAATTAAGTCCCCTTGTAATGGTTTGTTCCACCCGGGGAAATAGTCTCTGACTGTCTACTCTATCTATTCCCTGATCATCTTATAAACCTCTATCAATTTCGTTCTATGTTCTATATTGAGGGCATTTAAAAATTTATTGGATAAGCATATGGATGATAAGGGCATAGTGTAGGTTAGATGGCCTTTAGATTTTTTTCCATGTCGGTGCAACATCGAGGGCCGAAGGGCCTGTACTGCGCTGTATCGTTCTATGTTCTATGTTCTAATTCGCCCCTCATCCTTCTCCGTTCTAATGAGAAAAGGCCTAGCACCCTCAACCTTTCCTCGCATCTATCTATCTATCTGTCTGTCTGTACTACACAGGGGCTGGTTTAGCTCACTCAGCTAAATCGCTGGCTTTTAAAGCAGGCCAACAGCACAGTTCGATTCCCGTACCAGCCTCCCCGGACAGGCGCCGGAATGTGGCGATAGGGGCTTTTCGCAGTAACTTCATTGAAGTCTACTCATGACAATAAGCGATTTTCTTTTCATTTCTATCTATCTATCTATTTATCTCTCTATCTATGTATCTCTCTATCTATCTAACAATTCACTTATTCATCAATTTGTCTATCTATTTATCTATCTATCTATCTGTCTATCTATACACGTTTATATATTACTATCAATCTGTTTATCTCTCTATCTCTCTATCTATAATACTATATATCTATCTATATATATATCTATCTATCTTACCATCTGCCAATCTATCTATATTACTATCGAGCTATCAATCTATCTATCTATATTAATATCTATCTTATTATCTATCTATTTATCTATGTATCAATCTATCAATCTACCTATCTACCTATCTATCTAACAAAGAACAAAGAAAAATTACAGCACAGGAACAGGCCCTCAGTATCTTCTCCAGAAGCTTCCGTACCACAGACGTCAGGCTCACCGGTCTATAATTACCTGGATTATCCCCTAACGTGAACCCCTCTCTCTGTTCGTTCTCTCGCTCTGATGCTGACTAGCGTACTCTATAATTCTGCCATCTTTCCTTTTGGTTTCAAATTGCCGATGTGTTGATATTTTCCGCAGGTGGAACTTCCGGGGCGTGATGGGAATGAGGGCGACGGTACAACAATGGAGGGGGGGGGGGGGGGGGGAATGTATCAGGTGAGGTTTGCTTGTGTTAGAAAGGGAGACTAGTGACATTTATTCTCTTCCTAATAACTATTTGGGGACCATTTTGAGTCAGCTGATCCAGTATAAGTGGACTGGTTGTGGATAGATTAATTCACCAATCCCACTGACACAGGTGGCTCCTGGCTGCCATCTTAGGCAGGGTCCTGGTCTGAGACAGGCACGAACCACCTGGAATGAGCTCAATGGGCTGAATGGTGTCTCTCACTGTGATACAGCCACAACAGGAAACCTGAATCAAGAATGAATTAATGAATCAAAGACAATGAAGTGCTTAAAAGGGAAAGGGAAGTTTACTCAGGAAGCAAGCGAATTCCAGGATATGGAGAAAATGTAGGAAATTGTGACAAAAAGCTGAATTGTGACTAAAAAACTAAATTGATGGAGGGACCAAAAGTTATTTCAATTCGTAGAATAGTTGGTTCGATGGGCTGAATGGCTGATTTGATGGTCTGAATGGCCGGTACGGTGGGCTGAATGGCTGGTTTGATGGGCTGAATGGTCGGTTCGATGGGTTGAATGGCTGGTTCGATGGGCTGAATGGCTTGTTTGATGCACTGAATGGCCGGTTCGGTGGGCTGAATGGCTGGTTCAATGGACTGAATGGCCGGTTTTATGGGCTGAATGGCTTGTTTGATGCACTGAATGGCCGGTTCGGTGGGCTGAATGGCTGGTTCGATGGGCTGAATGGCTGGTTTGATGGGCTGAATGGCCGGTTCGTTGGGCTGAATGGCTGGTTCGTTGGGCTGAATGGCTGGTTCGATGGGCTGAATGGTTGGTTCGGTGGGCTGAATGGCTGGTTCGATGGGCTGGATGGCCGGTTCGTTGGGCTGAATGGCTGGTTCGATGGGCTGAATGGCCGGTTCGTTGGGCTGAATGGCTGGTTTGATGGGCTGAATGGTCGGTTCGATGGACTGAATGGCTGGTTTGATGGGCTGAATGGCCGGTTCGATGGGCTGAATGGCTGGTTTGATGGGCTGAATGGTCGGTTCGATGGACTGAATGGCTGGTTTGATGGGCTGAATGGTCGGTTCGATGGACTGAATGGCTGGTTTGATGGGCTGAATGGCCGGTTCGATGGGCTGAATGGCTGGTTCAATGGGCTGAATGGCCGGTTTGATGAGCTGAATGGCCGGTTCGATGGGCTGAATGGCCGGTTCGATGGGCTGAATGGCCGGTTCGATGGGCTGAATGGCTGGTTCGATGTGCTGAATGGTTGGTTCAATGGGCTGAATGGTTGGCTGAACGACGGGTTCCATTAGTCAAATGGCAGTTTTGATGGGTCAAATGGTGGGCTCAATGGACTGAACGGCAGATTCCATAGCCGGAAAGGTGGGCTCATGGAATCACATAGTCCGGAGGCCATTGGACACCATGATGAGTTCAAAGGGGGCAGAATGATGGGTTTGCTGGGCTGAATGGTCGGTCAGCGGTCCTATATCTGCACACTGCACGGACTTGCAGAGCTGGGAAATGATTCATTGCCTCACCTGCAGCAATGCGACTTTACTGCCTTCTTAAATAATTAAAAACTATATACATATTATTATTGGAAACATTTTTGAAAGCAGCAACATGTGTTAAACACTCACTTCCCACTGGGCACTCACTATAGCGGAGGCAATTCTGATTACAGCCGTTGATAAGACAGATTGGCTCCCCTGGCCAGAGGAAATACTTTCTTTTTTTTTTAATTGATACCTTTTCACCATCAATGGCCTGTTGCCAACTCTCGCTACCATCTGAAAGGGGATGAATTATAATGCAGAGAGATCAAGCAGCGAATGCGTAAACCTATCTCGTCACTCCTGAGACAGCTCTGAAACCATCCACCGCCGATAATAAATTAAACCCCAGGCTGATACATCTTCCCTAACTGTAGAGTCTTTAACCATGTGTTAGTTTAAAATTTAATGGGAGCAATAGATCACAGAGTATGGACGCTGCTGTGTTAAGTGGAAACCATCTCTAGCAGAAGTCCCCAGGCAGCTATTTTAACGCAGCCCTCAGCGAGTGTAGCACAGAACAACTCATTAAGGACAGTATCTTGTTTTTCGTCTGTACTGGCAATATAATTTATAATTTAAAATGATCAAGGATGAAATCTTAATTACAAATCCAATTAAGCTGTATTCCACCGCATTCCTTCAAAATTCACTTTGAAGGCAGGAAGATTTTTTTTTAACGTTTTCAGCATCCGTTTAGAAATATCCACGTGCTTGAGCTAAAATCAGAACTTTCTTTCACGATTTGTGATTTCCATTAAAACTGCAACGTTCGAGACCGCAGTGCTTTACAGCCAACCAGGTGTAGTCACTGCTGTAACACAGGAAACATGGACAGACAATTTGTGCACAGCAAGCTCCCACAGACAGTAATGACTGGATAATCTGTTTTCTTAGAGCTGCTGGATGAGGGATGAATAACCCCAACGGAGGGTCACAGTTCAACGCCTCACCCAAAGGATGGAAACTCCGAGAGTTCTGCATTCCGACAGTGCGGCATTCCGACAATGCGGCATTCCGACAGTGCGGCAATCCGACAGTGCGGCATTCCGACAGTGCGGCATTCCGACAGTGCAGTATTCCGACAGTGCAGCATTCCGACAGTGCGGCATTCCAAAAATGCAGTATTCCGACAGTGCGGCATTCCGACAGTGCAGTATTCCGACAGTGCAGTATTCCGACAGTGCTGCATTCTGACAGTGCGGCATTCCGACAGTGCGGCATTCCACCAGCGCGGAATTTCGACAGTGCGGCACTCTGATACTGCTGCATCCTGACAGTGCAGTATTCCGACAGTGCAGCATTCCAACAGTGCAGCATTCCGACAGTGTGGCATTCCGACAGTGCGGCATTCCGACAATGTGGCATTCCGACAATGCAGCATTCCGACAGTGCAGTATTCCGACAGTGCGGCATTCCGACAGTGCGGCATTCCGACAATGCAGTATTCCGACAGTGCGGCATTCCGACAGTGCCGTATTCCGACAGTGCAGTATTCCGACAGTGCAGCATTCCGACAGTGCGGCATTCCACCAGCGCGGAATTTCGACAGTGCGGCACTCTGATACTGCTGCATCCTGACAGTGCAGTATTCCGACAGTGCGGCATTCCGACAGTGCGGCATTCCGACAGTGCTGCATTCCACCAGCGTGGAATTTCGACAGTGCGGCATTCCGACAGTGCAGAATTTTGACAGTGCAGCATTCCGACAGTGCGGCATTCCACCAGCGCGGAATTTTGACAGTGCAGCATTCCGACAGTGCAGCAATCTGAAAGTGCGGCATTCCGACAGTGCGGCATTCCACCAGTGTGGAATTTCGACAGTGGTGGTTTCCGACAGTGCGGCATTCTGACAGTGCGGCAATCTGAAAGTGCGGCATTCCATCAGTGCAGCACTCCACCAGTGCATCATTCCACCAGTGCTGCATTCCGCCAATGCAGCAATCCACCAATGCAGCAATCCACCAATGCAGCATTCCACCAGTGCGGGATTCCATCAGTGCAGCATTCCACCAATGCAGCATTCCACTAGTGCGACATTCCACCATTGCGGCATGCCACCAGTGCAGCATTCCAATGGTGGAGCATTCCGACAGTGCAGCATTCCAACTGTGCGGCATTCCACCAGTGTGGAATTTCGACAGTGCTGCATTCCGACAGTGTGGCATTCCGACAGTGCGGCATCCCAACAGTGTGGCATTCCATCAGTGCAGCATTCCGCCAATGCAGCAATCCACCAATGCAGCATTCCACCAGTGCGGGATTCCATCAGTGCAGCATTCCACCAATGCAGCATTCCACTAGTGCGACATTCCACCATTGCGGCATGCCACCAGTGCAGCGTTCCAACGGTGCAGCATTCCGACAGTGCAGCATTCCGACAGTGCAGCGTTCCGACAGTGCAACGTTCCGACAGTGCAGCGTTCCGACAGTGCGGCAATCTGACAGTGCAGCGTTCCGACAGTGCAGCGTTCCGACAGTGCGGCAATCTGACAGTGCAGCATTCCGACAGTGCGGCAATCTGACAGTGCAGCATTCCGACAGTGCGGCAATCTGACAGTGCAGCGTTCCGACAGTGCGGCAATCTGACAGTGCAGCGTTCCGACAGTGCAGCGTTCCGACAGTGCAGCGTTCCGACAGTGCGGACAGAGAATCCCGCCGGAGTGAACAGACAGATAATCCCGCCCGATATATCTCAAAGTTCTTGGGCGCGATTCTCCGCCCCCCACGCCGGGTGGGAGAATAGCGGGAGGGCCTCCCGACATTTTTCACGCCGTTCCGCTATTCTCCCCCCCCCCCCCCCCCCCCCCCCCCCCCACGCCAGACCCACGGCACGAATCGCCGCTCGCCGTTTTTTACGGCGAGCGGCGATTCTCCGAGGCCGATGGGCCGAGCGGCCGGGCCTTCACGCCCGTTTCACCATGGCAGCAAACACACCTGCTCGCTGCCGTCGTGAAACAGGCGCCAGATGCCCGTTTGGGGCATCTAGAGGTCCAATTGGCACGGGAGCACCACGATTGTGCTCGGGCGGGGACAGGCCCGCGATCGGTGCCCACCGATCGTCGGGCCAGCTTCCAAAACAGACGCACTCTTTCTCCTCCGCCACCCGGCAAGATCAAGCCGCCACGTCTTGCCGGGCGGCTGAGGAGAAAGACGCCAACTGCGCATGCTCGGCTGATGTCATCGGCCACGTCAGCCGGCGTGACGCTTGACGTGCGGCCTTGACGACGGTCGTCAAGGCCGTGCCGCCGTGACGCACGGGGCCGCGCTCCTAGCCCCACACGGGGGGGAGAATCGGCCCCGGATGTGGCCGTGAAAGCTGTCGTGGGTCACGGCCTGTCCCACGGCAGCCTTTACGATTCTCCGCATTTGCGGAGAATCTTGCCCCTTGTCCTTTGTGTTGTTCATCTCAATTCTCCCTTGCATGTGTGAGTGTGGTTCAGTGGGTAGCACTCTCTCACAGAAGACTGTGAGCTTAAGGACGGCACGGCAGTGCAGTGATTAGCACTGCTGCCTCACGGCGTCGAGGACCCGGGTTCGACCCCGGCTGTGGGTCACTGCCTGTGTGGAGTTTCCACATTCTCCCCGTGTTTGCCTGCGTCTCACCTCCACAACCCAAACATGTGCAGCTCGGTGGATTGGCCACGCTAAATTTGCTCTGAATTGTGGAAAAATAAAGTATTGGGTACTCTAAATTTTTATTTTAGAGAAAAGAAGACTGTGGGGTTAAGTCCCACTGCAGAGCTCAGCACAGGAATGTAAGCTGGCATTCCCAGTGCAGTACTAAGGGGAGTGCTGCACTGCCTCAGCTCCTGTCTTTATGATGCAAAGTCGAACAGAGGACCTCTCAGGTAGATGTAAATGATCCCATGGCACCATTTCAAAGAAAATATTGTGGGTGTTAGGCCTGATGTCCTGGACAATATTTATCCCTCAATCAACATCATAAAAAAAAACATAGGGCTGGATTCTGCAATTCTGAGGCTATGTCCCCACGTCGGCATGGGAACAGTGGTGTTTTACAACAGACAAAATGGTGCAAAATGGCCACCGACCCTCCATTTGCCTGGGGGCTAGCATCAAGGTAGCCTAGAGCGCCCGGCTCCCGAATTGCCCGGTCCGTGGCTGCGCATGCGGCCAAGCCGTGCAACATGGCGCCGACCGCTTGCGGACCCAGCCTGCAAAATAGTGCCCCCCTCTTTGGCCAGCTCGAGCTCCCCGGACCACCTCCCCACAGTACCCCCAGCCCCTGGCAAAATCCCCCCCTGCCCGCGGATTGGCCCTTCCCCGACTGGCGGCGCTAGACTCAGCGGGCAGGCGCCACACCGAGTTCCCGATGGATGAGAGACCCACACCGTCGGGAACTCGGCCGGTTGGGGGCGGCGCATCGTCCTGAGGCCGTCAGTACATCGCGCGGCCGCTTTGGAGGGGGAGGCGCATCGCGAAAGCGGCGCTGCCCCCGATTTGGTCGGAAACTTTAATTCTCCGGCCGATAGGGGCAGCACGGTGGCCTAGTGGTTAGCACAACCGCCTCACGGCGCTGAGCTCCCAGGTTCAATCCGTGCTCTGGGTCACTGTCCGTGTGGAGTTTGCACATTCTCCCCATGTCTGCGTGGGTTTCACCCCCACAACCCAAAGATGTGCAGAGTAGGTGGATTGGCCACGCTAAATTGCCCCTTAATTGGAAAAAATAATTGGGTAATCTAAATTTAAAAAAAAAACCAAATTCTCCGGCCAATCACCGAACGCGATTTCAGTGTCGGCGATCGGAGAATCCGGCCCACAATATCTGGTCATTATGGCATTGCTGTCTGTGGGAGCTTCTTCTTAAAAAATATTTTTTGTTCTCCTTTTACACATTTTCTCCCAAATTTACATCCAACAATAAACAATAATCAGTAACGAATGTAATGTCAATACTGAGGGATAGCTGCACGGTTGGACACGTCTGTCTTCATCACATCCCTGGTCCCATCCATTCTCTCAGAAAAGGTCACGTTGTATCATTCCAAAAAAGTCCAGGGAAACTGTCCTGCCCAAACATTGGGCGCAATTCTCCCAACGGGAGACTAAGGGCCGAAGCCGGAGTGAAAACCGGAATGTTTCACTCCAGTGTCGGAGGCCGCTCCTCGCCCCTATTCTCCCACCCCCAGGGGGCTAGAGCGGCGCCGCGTCAATTTTGGGCACTGGGCCTTGGAGCCGCGTCAAAGCGGCGCCGCATAAATGATGCGGCCGGCGGCGCTTAAATGATGTCACCCGCGCATGCGCAGGTTGGCCGGCGCCAATCTGCGCATGGGCGGTTGCCGTCGTCCCCGCGGGCGCCCCGCAAGACATTTCGGAGTGATCTTGCGAGGCGGTGGAGGAAAAAGAGTGCGTCTTTTAGAAACGCCGGCCCGCCAATCGGTGGGCACCGATCGCAGGCCAGACCCCTACTGAGCACCCCCCTGGTGCTCGATCCTCCCTCCCCCCCCCCCCCCCACAGTTCGCACACGCAGCGTTTGCGTGTTGTTCACGCCGGCAGCGACCAGGTCTAGTTGGCTCCGGTGTGAACCGTTCGGATTGGGCCGGCCGCTCGGCCCATCCTGGCCGAAGAATTGCCGCTCGACCATTAGAAACGCGAGCGGCGATTCTCCGAGCGGCCAGTCGTAAAACTAGGCACGCCGTTTTGGGGGGGGGGGGGTGAGAGAATTGGTGTAGGTGCCAGGGCAGCGTGGCGGGAATCGCCCGGCACTCCTGCGGTTCTCCCACCCGGTGTGGGGGTCGGAGAATCACGTCCAGAATTCCTCAGCCAACTGTGACTCCGCTTCAACAAAACCCCCAACCCATCTTTACATTGGGGTATTTTAATATGTTACACAGCAGCTTTGATCAAACCAGGAAGTTATCCAGATAAAGAAACATTTGGACCAAAATCTTGGTCAAAGAGGCAGGTTTTAAAGGTCAAAGAAGGAGATAGAGAAATGGAGGATTTGGAGGTTTAGGGTCCAGAGGAGGTTCATAAGAATGATTCCTGGACCCCCAAGCGTGGAGGCCTGGATCAATGATATGGCCGGGTTTATCAAATTGGAGAAGGTGAAATTAGCCCTGAGGGGATCAGTACAAGGGTTCTTTAGGCGGTGGCAGCCTTTCCTGGACTTCCTGGCGGAACGGTAGGGATACAGGCCGGCAGCAGCAGCAACCCGGGGGGAGGGGGGGGGGGGGTGTTTGGTTCGGCGGGAGGGAGAATTGGGTACATGGGTTTGTTGGATGTGGCTGGTGTTATCTCTCTCCTTTTTGTTGTTTGCTTTTTTTTTGTTTTGTTTTTGTAGTTGCTTTTGTAGTTGGGTGGGTGTTGTTTTTGGGTTTTTACCATGGTTGTTTTGTTAATATTGTTTTGTTGTTTATATTTTGTGAAAATCTTAATAAAAAATTATTTTTTTAAAAAATGATTCCTGAAATGAAGAGCTTGTCATATGAGGAACGGTTGAGGACTCTGGGTCTGTACTCATTGGAGTTTAGAAGGATGAGGGGGATCTTATTGAAACTTACAGGATACTGCGAGGCCTGGATAGAGAGGACGTGGAGAGGATGTTTCCACTTGTAGGACACAATCTCAGACTAAAGATTAGGAGAGCTCTGTCCTCCTGGTCTGGGAAAGGAATGTAAATTCCAGCTCTTAACTGCCAATCAGCAACTGTCCCGATTCCAATCAGAGCTGATTATTCCTGTGATCTCTCTCTGCCTCCCTCCTATTGCCCAGCCTCCAGGAACATCAACGTTTCTGGGCCCCGTATCTAAGGAAGGACGATCTGGAGTTGGAAAGGGTCCAGAGGAGGTTCACAAGAATGATCTCTGGAATGAAGAGCTTGTCGTAGAAGGAACGGTTGAGGACTCTGGGTCTGTACTTGTTGGAGTTTAGAAGGATGAGCCGGGATCTTATTGAAACTTACAGGATACTGCGAGGCCTGGATAAAGTGGATGTGAAGAGAATGCTTCCACTTGTAGGAATGCTAGAAGCAGAGGGCACAATCTCAGACTAAAGGGACGATCCTTTAAAACAGAGATGAGGAGGAATTTCTTCAGCCAGAGGGTGGTGAATCTGTGGAACTCTTTGCCGCAGAAGGCTGTGGAGGCCAAATCACTGAGTGTCTTTCAGACAGAGATAGATAGGTTCTTGATTAATAAGGGGATCAGGGGTTATGGAGAGAAGGCAGGAGAATGGGGATGAGAAAAATACCAGCCATGATTGAATGGTGGGGCAGACTCAAATTCTGCTGCTGTATCTTATGGTCTTTGGTCACCGAAAATAAACATGTCAGTGATGGAGAAATTAAAACTGGGGATAAGAAAGAGGCCAGAACTGGGGGCGTGGCAGAGAGCTCAGATGGCTGTGCGGCTGGTTAATAGTGGCACAAAGGGGACAGGTTGGGCAATTTGGAAAAGAGGATGAGAATTTTAAAATTGAGGCTTTGAAAACATTTCAGCGGCTGCAATACAATTCGAGGCAGCCTCAGGTTGTGAAAAGTGCTTTATTAATACAAGTTCTTTCTTACCTGAGATA
Organism: Scyliorhinus canicula; assembly: GCF_902713615.1. Taxonomy (NCBI): domain Eukaryota; kingdom Metazoa; phylum Chordata; class Chondrichthyes; order Carcharhiniformes; family Scyliorhinidae; genus Scyliorhinus; species Scyliorhinus canicula. The sequence continues at coordinate 203,644,964 of NC_052152.1, read as the reverse complement.
GTAAGCTATCTGCTTGTCCAAAATCTGCGATGACATCACAGAGACATTAAAAAAAATTTGAAGGAGAATGTCAATTAATTAACAGACCACGTACGGGCAAATCACGTGGACACAACTGACTTCATGTATCAGAAAGGCCTCATCACAGAATTACTCCATCCCCTTCAGGGGAAATAAAGGCAAATTCATACTTCATCGACAGAATGATTGCCAAGGTTAAATGGTTAAATTGAAATGGTTAAATTATGAGGACAGGTTCTCTCAACTAGGCTTGTCTTCCTTTGTGTCCAGTAGATTAAGGGATGATCTAATTAAGGTTTTTTTTTTAAGATGATTAAAAGATTTGATAGATAGACAGAAACTATTTCCTCTGGTGGGTGGAGTCCAGGAGAAAACTAGAGCAAGGCAGTTCAGGGGTCATGTGGGGAGGTGGCTTCACGCACAAATAGGGAGCAACAATCGGCAACTCCCCCCGTCCCCCACCCCCGTACCCCCAGAAAGCTAAGGAGGCTGGAAATCAATCAAATATCTAAAAACAGAGGTTTATTTGCTGTTGAGGACTCTTGAGAGTTAATGAAACAAGGTGGGTCAATGTAATTAAAGATTTAGATCAATCACGTTCTAAGTGACCCATCAGGCCAAGGGCGAGGGCCTCAGAAGGGAGCAAGTGGTAAGACTCGGAAATAAGAATATTGGGGCGGGATTCTCCGACCCCCCGCCGGGCCGGAGAATCGCCGGGGGGGGGGGGGGCGTGATTCTCCGTGCCATTTATTCGGCGGGGGCGGGAGTCACGTCGCGCCGGTTGGGTGCCATTGGCAGCGGCCTCCCTCCCCCCCCCCCCCCCACCCCACTCCCCCGGCGATTCTCCGGCCCACGATGGGCTGAGTGGCCGCCCGCAGAGCCAGGTCCAGCCGGTGTGAAATACACCAGGTTCTTACCGGCGGGACCTGGCGGGCGGCCTGCGGAATCCTCGGGGGGGGGGGGATCTGGCCCCAGGGAGTGCCCCCACGGTGGCCTGGCCCGCGATCGGGGCCCACTAATCCGCGGGCGGGCCTGTGCCAGAGGGGCACTCTTTCCCTCCGCGCCGGCCGCTGTAAACGTCCGCCATGGCCAGCGCGGAGAAGAAACAACCTGCGCATGCGCTGGGATGACGCCAGCACACACTGGCGCTACCGTGCATGTGCCAACTCATGTCGGCCGGCGGAGGTCCTTCGGCGCCGGTTGGCACGGTGCCAACCCCCCCGGTGCCAGCCTAGCCCCTGAAGGTGCGGAGGATTCCGCTCCTTCCGGAAGGCCCGAAGCCGGAGTGGTTCACGCCACTCCTCGGCACCGGTACAGCCCGCCCCGCCGGGTAGGGGAGAATCCCGGCCATTGACCTGAACTGTTTTTTACCTTTTTGTGTTGATGGGGGAATGGGGGGGGGGGGGGGGGGGGGGGGTGAAAGGCTGAATCCTGATTTCTACCATTCCCAGGGTTAAACCTTCCCTCTTCAATCAGTTGCTCTTCCTTTGCTGTGACACTGTCGACAATGTTGCCAACCGTCTAGAATTACCCTTGAGCCTCCAGGAATTGAACATTCATCTCCAGGCCACCTGGGCGTAAAAACACAAGGCATTACGCGTGAGAATTGGTGTACCCGTTTACTACTTTTCAAAACATATGAAGACGGGAGGAAAGTCTGCTCAATTGGCAGCCAGGAATCAGTCCCTGAGTTAATGAAGAATCTGCTTTCTCGCCCATTGACTGTGCGCGGCAGAGCAAAGCGAGATGGACAGCCAATGGTGAGGCTTTGGGGGAGGGGGGTTTGAAAGCGCAAGTTCACGATGAAATCTCCAGGAATATGTCAGCCAGTGTTGGCAACTCCAGGACAAGGGAGAGAATGATCTCCGTGTTTCTCATCAGTGAAACCCATGTTGTGCACTTGCAAAGTCTTGGCTTTATTGCTCTATTTTGAAGAGCAGGCGAGTCCTCTCCATTGTTCAGGTCCGTATTTATCCCTCAAGCAATAACCCGTAATATAAATTATCTGTCCATTGTCACGCTCCAATTGTGGAGCTTCCAGTGTACAAGTTGCCTCTTGCCTCTCCTACATTACAACAGGAACTACATTTCAACACTGCTTCATGTGGCTGTAAATTACTTTCCAACAACATGAGAAAATGTAAGTGTTATATTTTACAGGCAGAGGTTTACTCTCCCTTGCTAGTGGTTGAGCAGACAAAGGAAGGCCTGTACATTTCCCCTGGTGACTTTCCCATCCCCTCCCCAGTGATTATTCAACTGACCAAAGGGCCCGTCCACAGCCGGTCTCAATTTTGCAGCTGGCTGGAGACGTTCAGGGGCTTGGGGAAGGCCAACAGGGTCAGCTTGCCTGGGCCTTTGGCAAGAAGGGGGGGATGCCTCCCTCAAAGGAACCACTTCATCCAAGGTCTTTTCCCCCATTCACCCCCACCCTCCAACAGGCACTCACTCCCCACAATCTCTCCATCAAGACCCACACCCACCCCAGGCCCCATCTTCCCGCCCTGCCGTAAGGCCTCTGCATTTACATGATCATGAACCCCAGGTCTTAGGATCTGGGGACTGATTATGGTCCTAGAGCTGGCCACTGTGAAGCTGCTATGATCAGTGGAGTTGGGTTACCCGCCCACTCGTTGGGCGGTGGGATAGAAACCCCAACATCTGAAAAATCCTGCCTCATGTCCGTGCCAGTCAATTGCTAGAACAACCTGAAATGGAGGCTGCTACAATCGCTCCCCACCTCCTGCTGCCAAATCTTCCTCTGCTTCAAACTGGGTCACTGTCTGTGCGGAGTCTGCACGTTCTCCCCGTGTGTGCGTGGGTTTCCTCCGGGTGCTCCGGTTTCCTCCCACAGTCCGAAGAAGAGCAGGTTAGGTGGATTGGCCGTGATAAATTGCTCCTTAGTGCTCAAAGATGCACAGGTTATGTTATGTGGGGTTACAGGGATAGGGAGTGGGCTTAGTGCTCTTTTGCAAGGGCTGGTGCAGATTTGATGGGCCGAATGGCCTTCTCTGCACTATATTCTACGGTAAATATAAATCCAGAACAAAGCAGCCCACTGGATTGATACCCTATCCCCAACATTCACTCCCTTCCCCCACTGACACAGTAGCAGCCTAGTGTACCACCTACAGGATTTGCTACAGCTTCTTCAACAGCACCTCCCAAACCCATCACTGCTCCCATCTAGAAGGACAAGAGCAGGAGACACATTGGAACCTCACCACCTGGAGGTTCCCCTCCACGTCACTCACCATCCTGACTTGGAAAGGTATCGCCGTTCCTTCACTGTCATTGGGTTAAAATCTTGACATTCCCTCCCTAACAGCACAGTGGGTGTACCTACACCTCAGGGACTGCAGCGAAGGCAGTTCGGGATGTAAAATAAATGCCAGCCACCGATACCCACACCCCATGAAGAAACAATCCATTCTTCACTGAAAGATCCTATGGTGTCTGCCTCAATAAGGATAACACATGTAAGAATTCTATAACTTTTCTCTTGGTGGCAATTTTAATTTACGCCCATTCATCAAAACCACCCAACTCGGTAAAATAATCTCTCAATTTTCCCAATTAAAAGCCTCATAATTTGAAAACCTCCCTCTCATTGATCTCTGTATAGTATATTAACGACATAAAAATATGTCTGCCCACGCTCCGTGTCAACTTTGCCAGGAAGGATTCTGTCCCCACTTACGGTCGCTATAAGTGTAAAGGTGCCATGTTGTCACTGTACCTCTCCAGAAGTGGCCGTGTTGTTGTAGAGGGTGTAATTACACCCTGAAATTTACACAGCCGGTTTTCACTACACATTTGGACAGAGGAGCTCATAACAGCAAAGGGAAAATAATGAACAAACTGTACCAATTCAAAATGGGAGCAGAATAACATCTTCGACACTCCATCTCAATTATCCCCTGTCCCCCTAACTCTGATTCAGCTGAAGGGTGTAATTGATGTCAATTTGCTGTGTGCCTCACTATGGAATATCGGTCATCGACAACAAGACCCCGATATTCAATGGGCAACTTTCCATTTCTTTTGGGCCCGGGGAGTTTCTCTCTGTCGAGGCCACACCTGGAGTAATTTCCTGCTGGCGAGCCCAATAGAAAAGGTTCCTCGCAGATGGGGGCACCCTTTTGTCTGACTGCCCCAATCTCCCCCCCCCCCTCCCCCACCCCCACCGCCCCCAGTTATCGGCCTCTCCCCCCACCAACCTCAGGGAGACCCCCCCCACCGAGAACACCCCCCTCCATCTGGTAAGGCCGTTCCAGGCCCAGCGTGGCACTGCCACAGTGCTCAGGTGGCACTGCCACAGTGCTCAGGTGGTACTGCCAGGGTGCCCGGGTCCTCTGTGCCCTGACCAACCGGGGGTCTCGAATGACTTGGGAAATCCCTCCAGGTGCTATTGTGACTGGTCCAGATATCACGCCGGGTGTGACGAGGCCATTAAATCGCGCCCTAAAACTGCTGCAGGTGTGTTACAAAGTTTTTACAGCACAGAAACAGGTCATTGAGCTCAATTGGTCCATGTTGGCATTTATGCTCATAAGAAGTCTCCTCCCACCCTTCTTCATCTAACTTCATCAATATTCCAAGCCTTTCAACTTCACGTGCGTTTCCAGCTTGCTCTTAAATGTATCCGCGCTATCCGCTTTCCTGAGGTAGGTTTTTAATTATTCAGCAAATGCAAAGTTCCGAAGTCAAGCAGGGTTGAGTGTGGATCGGCTTCCGCTGAGTCTGTGGATTGGACATTCTTCTATGATGTGCTGCATAGTTTTTCCCACAAGCACATTGGGGGCTGGCACTAATGCCCCACCTGTGGAGATTGGCCAAGCTGGGGCCGTGGCCGGTCCTGAACCTGTCACAGGCGGACCACTCCTTCCTTGGTTTTCAGACCAGGGCCAGATTCTCCGATTCTGAGGCTAAGTGCGGAGGATCTGTGGTGTGTTACGTGGAAAAGATCAGCGCCGCCCCTCACTGATGCTGTGAGCAGTGAGGGGATAGCAGACAGGCCAAGTAAATCTCCCGGCCTCCACAACATAAACAGCCAGAGAATTGCCGTGTCCGTGGCCGCGCATGCGCCGTACAACATGGCGCAGCCATGCGCAGACCCAACCTATCAGATAGTGCCCCCCTGGACACCCCCTCGCCACCCTCTGACCACCCCCCCCACCAGTACCCGCGCGGAAGCCCCCCCCCCCCCCCCCCCCCCCCGGCCAGCAGCACGGCTCCTGCCTGTCTGTGGCGGCCCTGGACACAGTCGACAGCCGCCACGCCGGGATCCCGCACGGCTGAGGCCACACGTCCATCGCGCCATCGTAAACTCAGCCCTTTGGGGGCGGAGCCTAGAGGGAGGCCTTCAGGTGACATCCTGGGGCCGTCCCAATGGCGTGCGGCGCGCGCCACGATGATGCTGTTTCAGAGGGGGCGGTGCATGCGAAACCTGGTAAACCAGGCGCCGCCCACGATTTCATCGCAAAAAGGGATTCTCCGCCCAATCAACGATTACAAAATCAGCGTCGGGAAACGGACAATCTCGGCCAAGGTTCTAGTCTGTCGTGTCCAACGATTCCCATTCATTTGTTCAGATGGAATTTGCGTTAAAGTCCTTTGTGGGAGGGTTTTTCCAGGTCGGCCAATAGGAGCCGCACCTTGGGTGGGCTGAATAGATCAGCATGATGTGTCAGCTGGGGGTGTATGGGGGGGGGTGTATGGGGGGGGGGGGGGTATGGGGGGGGGGCGGTATGGGAGGGGCGGTATGGGGGGGGGGTGGGCGGTATGGGGGGGGGGCGGTATGGGGGGGGGGTATGGGGGGGGGCGGTATGGGGGGGGGGTATGGGAGGGGGGCGGTATGGGGGGGGGGTATTGGGAACTTTTCCTATCATTGTGCAGGTTGTTGCGAGTTGGTGGCTATGTGGAGGAATGATGTTTATCAGGACAGGGAGCCAGGGGAGTGGTTTTGAGGAGAGTGTTCCAGTAATGATACACATGGAGAGGATGGTGGCGAGTTCCACAATCTCACCACTCTCTGATAAAGGTGATAGCTTCTGAATTTATCAGATTGATGAATATTAAATTATTTTTGATTTATTAAAATATTTATTATATTTATGACTCGTTCTGAGCTGCCCACAAGTGGAAATCGCTCCTTTAAGTCTACCCTATAAAACTCTACCATAAATTTTTAAATTCTCAGCTCGATCATCCCTCGACCCTCATTTTCCAGAAAAATCAAATCCAACCTGTTCAATCTTTCCTGATAAATATAATCTTCCAGCTCTGGTCAATCTTTCTGCTCTTTCACACACATGCTTTTTCTAATGTGGGGAATGAAAATATGTGCAGCATTCTCAGTGTCGTTCCCAGAGGTTGACATAACGTCCCTCTTTCTGAATTTATATCTGAGTCCCATTGTCTGGACTAAGTGAGTTGGTCTCCCATGTCAGCGTTATCAGCTATGGAGACCTACAGAAAAATGACAGTGCTCACAAAATCAGCAGACCAAAATAATCCCATCGTCTCTCTCTATATATATATGAGGCCACCTTCATGCTTCAGTGAGCCCAAACTGGGTTCAAATTTAGATTGTTTTATGTCAGAACAAGTCTAAATCAGTATGTGTCACCTTGGCTTTCTTGGTAGCAATGTCACCTCTAAATGTGAAGGCTATGGGTCTTGTGTAAATACTTTGGGCTGAAATCGCCAAGAGAGGGGCAGGGCTGTATTGTTGGAGGTCACAATATGCCAATCTGACAGAATTTCTTCCAACTCAGCTGGGAATTAACCCCGTTGAACCCTTGTTGGATGTTGTCAGAGTGTTCAATCCGGGCAAATGCGAGGTGATGCATTTTGGAAGATCTAATTCAAGAGCGGACTATACGGTCAATGGAAGAGTCCTGAGGAAAATTGATGTACAGAGAGATCTGGGAGTTCAGGTCCATTGTACCCTGAAGGTGGCAACACAGGTCGATAGAGTGGTCAAGAAGGCATACAGCATGCTTGCCTTCATCGGATGGGGTATTGAGTACAAGAGTCGGCAGGTTATGTTACAGTTGTATAGGACTTTGGTTAGGCCACATTTGGAATACTGCGTGCAGTTCTGGTCACCACATTACCAGAAGGATGTGGATGCCTTGGAGGGGGTGCAGAGGAGGTTCACCAGGATGTTGCCTGGTATGGAGGGTGCTAGCTATGAAGAAAGGTTGAGTAGATTAGGATTGTTTTCATTGGAAAGACGGAGGTTGAGGGGGGACCTGATTGAGGTCTACAAAATTATGAGAGGTACGGAGAGGGTGGATAGCAACAAGCTTTTTCCAAGAGTGGGGGTGTCAATTACAAGGGGTCACGGTTTCAAGGTGAGAGGGGGAACGTTTAAGGGAGATATGCGTGGAAAGTTTTTTACGCAGAGGGTGGTGGGTGCCTGGAACGCTTTGCCAACGGAGGTGGTAGAGGCGGGCATGATAGCATCATTTAAGATGCATCTAGACAGATATATGAACGGGTGGGGAACAGAGGGAAGTAGATCCTTGGAAAATAGGCGACAGGTTTAGATAAAGGATCTGGATCGGCGCAGGCTGGGAGGGCCGAAGGGCCTGTTCCTGTGCTGTAATTTTCTTTGTTCTTTGTTTTGGACAACATTCTTCCCTATTCATTAACCATAACGAACATTGATCATAAGCACCATTAATCATGTGAAAGATTAATCTCAGGTGTGATTATCAAACAAAGTCTGACACCAAGTCACATTAAGAAAACATTAGGATAGGATCTTGGCCCCAAGTGGTGGATTTAAGGAGCATTCTGACTGGTTTTGGCAGTTCAGTAAGTTCTTACCTTGCTGGTCTCTACCATTTGGAAGGGCAAGGACAACAGGCACACAGGGAACCCCACCACCTGCAAGTTCCTCCCCTCAAGCCACTCACCACCCTGACTTGGAAATGTATCGCTGTTCCTTCACTGTCACTGAGTCAGAATCCTGGAACTCCCTCCCTCACAGCACTGCGGATGTACCTGTACCACAGAGACTGTCGCGGTTAAAGGCGGCAGCTCACCACCACCTCCTCAAAGGCAATTAGGAGTGAGTAATAAATTATTTGCCTCCTCTTTGGTCCCTTAGTTGTTCATTACAGTCTGCTGGCTGGGTGGGTAGTTGCTGCCTTTGTTGTTTATCTATCTCTGGCAAGATAGCCTGGATGTGAGAATGTGTCCGCCCTGCTGACCAGATCCCCTAATCTGGCTCCCATTTTCACCTTCAGCCCGTCTCCATGGGGCCGAGAAGATGCTATGCAGTGTGAGCAGTTCACACCTGGTTAAACTGCTAATCGCTGGGTGATGTACATAAGAACATAAGAACTAGGAGCAGGAGTAGGCCATCTGGCCCCTCGAGCCTGCTCCGCCATTCAATTAGATCATGGCTGATCTTTTGTGGACTCAGCTCCACTTTCCGGCCCGAACACCATAACCCTTAATCCCTTTATTCTTCAAAAAACTATCTATCTTTACCTTAAAAACATGTAATGAAGGAGCCTCAACTGCTTCACTGGGCAAGGAATTCCATAGATTCACAACCCTTTGGGTGAAGAAGTTCCTCCTAAACTCAGTCCTAAATCTACTTCCCCTTATTTTGAGGCTATGTCCTCTAGTTCTGCTGTCACCCGCCAGTGGAAACAACCTGCCCGCATCTATCCTATCTATTCCCTTCATAATTTTAAATGTTTCTATAAGATCCCCTCTCATCCTTCTAAATTCCAAAGAGTACAGTCCCAGTCTACTCAACCTCTCCTCATAATCCAACCCTTCAGCTCTGGGATTAACCTAGTGAATCTCCTCTGCACACCCTCCAGTGCCAGTACGTCCTTTCTCAAGTAAGGAGACCAAAACTGAACACAATACTCCAGGTGTGGCCTCACTAACACCTTATACAATTGCAGCATAACCTCCCTAGTCTTAAACTCCATCCCTCTAGCAATGAAGGACAAAATTCCATTCGCCGCCTTAGTCACCTGTTGCACTTGTAAACCAACTTTCTGTGACTCGTGCACTAGTACACCCAGGTCCTTCTGTACAGCGGCATGCTTTAATATTTTATCGTTTAAATAATAATCCCGTTTGCTGTTATTCCTACCAAAATGGATAACCTCACATTTGTCAACATTGTATTCCATCTGCCAGACCCGAGCCCATTCACTTAACCTATCCAAATCCCTCTGCAGACTTCCAGTATCCTCTGCACTTTTTGCTTTACCACTCATCTTAGTGTCATCTGCAAACTTGGACACATTGCCCTTGGTCCCCAACTCCAAATCATCTATGTAAATTGTGAACAATTGTGGGCCCAACACGGATCCCTGAGGGATACCACTAGTTACTGATCGCCAACCAGAGAAACACCCATTGATCCCCACTCTTTGCTTTCTATTAATTAACCAATCCTCTATCCATGCTACTACTTTACCCTTAATGCCATGCATCTTTATCTTATGCAGCAACCTTTTGTGTGGCACCTTGTCAAAGGCTTTCTGGAAATCCAGATATACCACATCCATCGGCTCCCCGTTATCTACCGCACTGGTAATGTCCTCAAAAAATTCCACTAAATTAGTTAGGCATGACCTGCCCTTTATGAACCCATGCTGTGTCTGCCCAATGGGACAATTTCCATCCAGATGCCTCGCTATTTCTTCCTTGATGATAGATTCCAGATGTAATTCTGGATGAAGCCACAATTAGAGGGGGCTGTTGCTAAATGGAGACATTTTGCATTTAGAAAAATGCTGGCTATTTCACTTTTTAAGCTTTAATCTTCACCAGGTACAATGGATAAATTCTGCTTTTTAAAAAATAAATTTAGCGTACCCAATTATGTTTTTTCCCAACTAAGGGGCAATTTAGCGTGGCTAATCCACCTAACCCGCACATCTTTGGGTTGTGGGGGTGAGACCCACGCAGACACGGGGGGGAGAATGTGCAAACTCCACACGGACCCAGGGCCGGGATTGAACCTGGGACCTCAGCACAGTGAGGCAGCAGTGGTAACCACTGCACCACCGTGCATCCCTTTGGATAAATCCTGTTAACACCTTAACGGTGAGATTGTGGTGGCGAGTGTGCTATCGATTACACAGGAAATCGGACTTGCTTTGGCAACATACACTTTTACACACATGTTGTAGTCTGGCATGATGGATAGTGATGGCCAAGGCTCCAACACTCAAAGAACAAAGCATAGGAACAGGCCCTTCGGCCCTCCAGGACCGTACTGGCCATGATACCACCTCTTTCCATCGCATGGCTGACTAGGAATCTCTCTCACTCTTACCACCTGCCAGTGGCAGGGGTGGGAAGGATTCACAAGATTCACAACCTGCTTGGCCGCGTTAGGAACCCACCTACCTTCCTTGGCCACCAAGGCCTGGAGTGGGACTCAACCCCAGAGCCTCTGGCCCAGAGTCAGGGTCACTACCCACTGAGCAAGAGCAGGAGAACTTCAGCTGTGGGAGCCCTCGTCTCCCTGTTACCTCTCCATTACTGAAGGGGGAAATGGTTGAATGATTTACCCTTTTAATATTGGCAAAAGTGCGGGACAAGCTGAAATTGAATGCGGAATGAGTGAAACATGTCAGAACGAGGTGGAAGAATTACAATGCCAGATGAGAGATTAGACGATGCACAGCATTGTGATGTATCTATTTTTTGCTGGAGGGGGAGGGGTGGCGAATGGAGATTTGAAGGTTGAAATGCAATCTACAGCTGCAGCTTCAGATTCCTCTTTTACAGCCGTCCTTGCAGAGAACAGAACGGCTCAGCAGCTTGCTGCTTTTTTAAAAAAAGCACCTGAGCACTTGCTTGTTAAACACTGCATAAATCAGCTACGCCAAATACAAATTAATCTGGATTCTAATCACTTGTTCTAGTCGCTTAGCAGCTGTTTTGTGTCCATGTCCTTTCCAGATTACTCTGGCCCTCAACCTGTGATAGCAGTCTGGACTGATTGACCCGAGGCTCTTTGCTGCATCCACCTCTACAGCTGACTAACAATACATGTTATCTTTGGCTCAAGCTCCATTTAGTGGAAGGGGATTTATTTATTCTCACAGGCCGGGAAGAACATCACACTGGGAAATCCACTTGCTGCCGAATTCTACAAAGTCCCAACACTTCTCTCTTCTCACCAGTTTGTCAGTGTAACGTCTCCAGAATTGTACCACCATCTAGATAGCCTCTTGTGAACACTCCCGTGACATACTTGTCTGCCTGTGTCGCTAACAACGCAGTCACTGGCAGCTGAACCATAAGGACGGAGAAATCTGGATAGAGGTCAAGCCAAAGATTTTGTCTAAACGTTCAGGGTTGGAAAAGTCAGAATCATAGAATCCCTACAGTGCAGAAGGAGGCCATTCGGCCCATCGAGTCTGAACCGACCCTCTGAAAGAGCACCCTACCCAGGCCCACAACCCCGCCCTATCCCCTATCCCCATAAACCCAGCCAACTGCTGCACAGTTAGGGGTAATTTTAACATGACCAATCTGTTGTGTTATGTACTCTGGGATAACACAGGCTGCAACTCGATGCAGCTTTGACCAAAAGATACTCCAGACTTTGAAGTAAGTCCAATGTGATTTATTGAACCATTAGCACAGTTCTCTAGTAGTTCGACTCTCCTGCTAATCTTGCTATAGTAACTCAGTCTAACTAACCAGTCTGCTCTAAGCTACATGGTGGGTGTGATGCTTCTGATCTGTCCCTGCCCTACTTGCTAAGTCGCCTGTGGAAAGAGACAGAGCATGTGGGCCCTGTCCTTATATATGGGTTGTGTAATGCCCCCTTGTGATGGTGTCACCTCTGGGTGTCTTGACTGCCTATTGGTTGTGTCCTATTCTATGTGTTCATTCGCTGTATGTCTGCATGTCATGACGTCTCTAGTGCTCCCTCTAGTGTTTACTTAGTTGTAGTGCACTTACATTAACCCCTTGTGTATTTACTGTGATGCATATCACCACAGGAGCCACCCCACCAGCACTTCTTTGGACTGTGGGAGGAAACCAGAGCACCCGGAGGAAACCCACACAGACACGGGGCGAACATGCAGACTCCGCACAGACAGTGACCCAAAGTCAGATTTGACCCCGGGTCCCTGGCGCTATGAGGCAGCAGTGCCAACCACTGTGCCACCGTTTCAGAAAGTGAGATGGGAAGAGGTGAAGGGGTTAACGGAGGGAGTTTTCGCTTCTGCTTTCCACTGACAAGACATCGGATATGACTTTCACTCAAGCATCAGGAACACGCACGAATCTGTTGAAAGAAACAACTTGTGACATCTCAAATCCCGGTCAGAATTAATTCACCCCAACCCCCCCCCCCGCCCAATAAATCACACCTGCAGTGGGAACATAGTGATCCACATAATATGTACCCTTGTTTTTTTTAAATTTGCTTATGGGGCGTGGGTATTGGTGGATTCTTACCGCGCTGCTGGTGTGAGTTGTAGGGACACCCACAGGGGTTTGATACAACTGACTGATTGCTTGGCCATTTCAGAGGGCAGTGCACATTGTGTGGGCCTGGAGTCACACACAGGCCAGACCAGGGAGCTGATTTCCACCCTTGAAAGATGTCAGTGAACCGGATGAGTTTTATAACAAACCATTTGTTTCACGTGAATAGCTTTTTATTCCATATCTTAATTGAATTGAAATCCCTGCATTTGGTTTGAGTGAATATCACTGGAACAGTAGTCCAGACCCATGGATTAGTCGTCCAGTAAATTACCGCTCTGTCGCAGACTATCCCCCACTCACTGTTATTTGTTGAAGGAATAATCCTGGGAAAATCTGCTGTTTTGGCAACTGTTGTAAACTCCTGCCTCTTGTCCAGCTCATTGGCAGAAATAGCAGCATCAACATTTATTTGGTTTATATCTTACAGCACAGAGGAGGCCGATTGGCCCATCCAATCTCTGCTAGCTCCTGAGCTATCCAATCTTGTCCCATTGCCCTGTTTGTTCCCCACAGTTCACACGCTACCTTTTACGATCTTTGCGGCACACCAAATCACCATCCAGCCCATGATGTCCTCTCTGTGGAGAGTAGGGACTGCAGAGGGAATTCCCCCCCCCCCCCCCCCCCCCCCCCCCCCCCCCATACCCCCAGTTCTACAGGGCGGGTTGTTATGTGGCAGAATGGGCAGGAGGAGGTGACTGAGGTAAACAACATCGCCAAACCGAGACACAAATACATCAATACTGTATCAATCAAGAAGCAGAGAAAACCTGGCTTGTAGCATTTCAGTAGCTTTGCTTCCCCAACTTTGTCGAGTGAGTTCCTGATGGGAATTTCATCAGGATTCGTGTTTCAACAACTGTTGTTGTACAATAGAAGTCTCACAATAAAACCAAAATCTGTGATAAACAACCACTCAAGCCTGGCTGAAAGTTATTACTGAATTACAAAGATACACTTTGGATGTGCACGGTTACAGAGAAAGGCAGCAGTTAAATTGGTACACTCCAATAAACAATGGTGAAGATACTGACTACTTCACCCTTTGTTTAATCTTCCCCTGGATCTGGGCATCACTGCCAAGGGCCAGCACTTGTTGCCCATCCTGTATTGCTTCAGTATGGTGCTAAACATTGTGTAAGCATCAGCAAAGATCCTTGGAATTGCCCACGAGGTGGTAGTGAGCTGTATTAGTGCTCTCCGGGATGGAGTTCCAGCATTTTGACCCAGTCAGAGTGAAGGAACGGAGATACATTTCCAAGTCAGGATGGTGCGTGGCTTGGAGGGGAAACATATACGGTGGTATTCCCATGTATCCCTTGTCCTTGGAGATGGAGAGATCATGGGTGGGATTCTCCCAGTCCTGCGCCAGGCCGGAGAATCCCCGTGACTGGGCCAGGCCGCCCTGACACCGGCACGCGATTCTCCGCAGCGTGGAGAATCGGCGCTATTGGCGCCGGCGTGGTTGGCCCGGCGCCGGTCGCGAGCCGCTCTACATGCCCCCCCCCCCCGTGGGCCTGTGGGGGGGGCAGGGGATCCGACCCTGGTGGGGGGGGCTCCGATGTGGCCTGGCCCGCGATCAGGACCCACCGATCGGCGGGCATGCCTCTCTGGCTGGGAGCCTCCTTTCCTCCGCGCCGGTCCCTGTAGCCCTGCGCCATGTTGCGTCGGGGCCAGCACGTTGAAGGAAGCCACTGCGCATGTCCTCGTTGGCACCGACGCAACTGTGCATGCGCGGATCCCGCGGCGCACAGTTCACACCGGGATCGGAAGGTGGAGTGGCGCGTACCACTCCAGCGCCGTGCTGGCCCCCTGTTGGGGCCAGAATTAGAGGTGGGAGCGACGGCGTTTACGACGCTGTGGACACTCTGCCGCGGGATTGGAGAATCCCGCCCCATGTCTTTGACAGGTGCTGTCCAAGGGGCCTTGGTGAGTTGCTGCAGTGCACCTTGTAGATGGTACCTATTTCTCACATAGCCGGGTTGTAGCTGTACTGGAACAGTTTGGCTCGGGATAGAGCTAGCTCGACAGCACAAGTCTTCATTACTATTGCCAGAATATTGTCAGGGCCCAGAGCCTTTGCCGTATGCAGTGCCTTCAGCTGTTTCTTGATATCACGTGGAGTGAATCGTATTGGCTGAAGACTGACATCTGTGATGCTGGGACCTCTGTTGGAGACCGAGAGGAATCATCGGCACTTCTGGCTGAAGATTGTTGCGAATGCCTCAGTCTTGTCTTATACACAGACGTGCTGGGCTCCTCCATCATTGAGGAGGGGGATATTTGTGGAGCCTCCTCCTCCAGTGAGTTGTTTAATTGTCCACCACCATTCACGGCTGGATGTGGCAGAATTGCAGAGCTTAGATCTGATCTGTTTGTTGTGGAATCGCTTAGCTCTGTCTATTACTTGCTGCTTCCACTGTTTGGCACACGAGTAATCCTGTGTTGTAGCTTCACCAGGTTGTAACCTCATTTCTCGGCCTGCCTGCTGTTGCTCCTGGCATGCTCTCCTGCAGCCTTCATTGAACCAGGGCTGATCCCCTGACAACATGGTTTTGAGCTGCTAAACCTGTTCTGAATCTCTCATATCGAGCATAATGCACCCAACAGGATGGAGGGAATGTTCAGTGTGAAGATGGGACTTCTCCACCAGGACTGTGCAGTGGCCTCTCCTACCTACACCTTCTGTAACAGCTGGATTGGCAAGGACCAGCTCGAGTAGGTTTTTCCCTCTCATTCATTCCCTCACCACCTGCCGTGTTGTAGTCTGGCAGCTTTGGCCTTTAGGACCTTGCCAGCTGGGTCAGGAGCGATTTTACTGAGCCTTTCTTTTTTTTAAATTTAGAGTACACAATTAATTATTTTCCCAATTAAGGGGCAATTTAGCCTGGCCAATCCACCTACCCTGCACATATTTTTGGGTTGTGGGGGTGAGACCCACGCAGACGCAGGGAGAATGGGCAAACTCCACACGGACAGTCACCCGGAGACGGGATCGAACCTGGGACCTCGGCGCCTTGAGGCAGCAGTGTTAACCACTGCGCCACCATGCTGCCCCCACCCCCCCACCATGCTGCCCTTACTGAGCCATTCTTGGTTATAGACATTGAAGTCCTCAACCCAGAGTGCTAACTGTTCTCTTGTCAACCTCAGTGCTTCCTCCGAATGGCGTTCAACATGGAGAAGTACGGTGATGTTCATTGAAGGACTGAGAGAGAAATATCACCCAGGACACCAAAGCGGCCTCCCTGTTCCTCATCAAACTGCTGCTCCACATGCTCACCTGAGAGGGCAAAGTGGACCTTGCTTATCGCTCAGCAGTTCTGACGATGCAGCACTCTCTCAGTATCCACCTGAACTGTCAGCCTAGATTCTGTGCTCAAGTGTGTTAAAAGCTGTAATTCGGCACAGAAATGCAGAATAAATGAGACTCCCCTAAGAAACAATAGGAGCGAAGTCCAGCTCATACGGAGCCATTTTCAGGAGAGACCAGGGAGTTGGAGATCCCGGGAACAGGAGGAAGCCATTTAACCCTCGCCCCCCTTCCACTGTCCAATGAGACCATGGCTGCTCTGTCCCTGCCTTTTCCCAAATCCTTTTGATTCTATCAATCTCAGGGCGAGATTTAACTAAGTGGGAACAAAGTCCCGTAGCGAGCGCGTTGAACCGCGTGTTTCTCGGTGCTCGCAGCGGCGAGAAACACCAACGCGATCTAATGTCTCTCGGGTTAGATAGGGGGCCTCGGAGAGGAACGCATAGCTGAGGCCGCACTCAGCCCCGTTTACAACACTGAGGGGCTCTGCTTGCCGGAACTTAGCGGTATAGCGTCCCTATCTCTGCAGCCCCCGACCCAACTTACTATGAGGACGTCCCCAGGTCCCCCCAACACCCGCACAGGCCACCCCCAGCCCGATCGTCGCCGCATGAAAATGCCAGCTTGGCACCTTGGCACTGCCACCTAGGAACCTTGGCAGTGCCAGACTGGCAGTTCTAGGGTGTCCAGGTGGCACCACCAACCAGTGCCAGGGTACCATTTTCCCTAAGGGCATGCACCTGGGGGGGGTCCCGAACTGCTGGGAGCCCCCCACGCGTGGCGTTCCGTGTGATCACCGTCTGTTGTGACCAGTATTGAACTCGCTCGAGGTCTCCGAGGTCAGGGGGAATAGATACCATTCAGAGTGCCAGGGCCAAGGTGCCAATCTAGCATTATTCCCACGAAAGGGATCAGGCATGGGGGTGCAGTGGGGTGTGGGGTGGCCTGAGGACCCTCTTATAGGTGGGTTGGAGCTTTGGGGGGGGTTCAGGGGTCGCGTCGGGGGGGGGGGGGTCGAGCTCCTTCTGCACTGAGGCGTTCTGGTGAACGGAAGTACTCAGTGCAGGAAGCGGGATTCAGTATGGCCTCATTGAGGAATTCTCTGCCCAAATCTACCCAAATGGGAACATTCCGAGGACCGGGAAACACCAGGCTAAACGTGCTTGTTATGGAACTCTGTTCCTGTTTGGGTAGATCGTGCCCGAAGAATTGACACAGCATCAATTGCTGTATATGGAGAACAGGTGCAAACTGTAGAAATGATTCCTATGTTCACTCCTGAAAAATCTGGCTCTTTTTTGTTAGATTACATCTGTGAATCCCAGATTCCCAACGTGGAAATAGTTCCCCTCTTTCTGCTGTAACCGTTCCCCTTAATATTTTGAAAACGTCAATGAAATCCCCCCTATCCTGCCCTGGTTTGTGGTCCTGGTGGAATGCAGGTGGTCAAAGGGGTAGGTTTTAAGGAGGAGAGAGAGAGAGATAAAGAATTTGAGAGGGCCAGGGAGGAAATTCCAGAGCTTCGAGATGGCAATGGTACAGGGGCCAGAATTGGAGGTGTTTACATTACCACAACCAAGTACCCAGTTTGTGAAGTCTTGCTGTTCTCAAACTGGCCACCCTGTTTGCCAACAAACCAACATTGACCACAATCCGATTGATTTTATTGACTGGGAATCACTTGGCAAGTCCTCAAAATATTTCATAGAATTTACAGTGCAGAAGGAGGCCACTCGGCCTATCAAGTCTGCACCGACTCTTGGAAAGAGCACCCTACCCCCTACCCAAGGTCAACACCTCCACCCTATCCCCATAACCCAGTAACCCCACCCAACACTAAGGGCAATTTTGGACACTAAGGGACAATTTATCATGGCCAATCCACCTAACCGGCACATCTTTGGACTGTGGGAGGAACCCGGAGAACCCGGAGGAAACCCACGCAGACACGGGGAGAACGTGCAGACTCCACACAGACAGTGACCCAAGCCGGAATCGAACCTGGGACCCTGGTTAAGCAATTGTGCTATCCACAATGCTACCGTGCTGCCAACGGTATGAAAGATGTTGTCCAAGTGAAAATACTTTGTTACATTTGGGTGAACACTGGGCGGGAATCTCCGGATCTCCCAGCCGTGGGTTTCCCGGCGGCGTGCCATTCGCTGACGGTGGGATGATATCTTCCCGCCGCTTGTCGATGGGATTTCCCACTGAAACCGCCCCACACCTTGGGAAACCCGTGGCTGTGCACTGCCAACGGGAAAAGGGTATCCCAACGGCCGGAGAATTCCGACCATTGTTTCCAATCTCAAAGACGTGGTTGGAGACTATCCGCATTCGACTTTGGACGTGTAAGGCACAGAGAAGAATTTGTCATGTTTCTATTTACAAATAATTACAGAGTGAGAGTTCCAAACATCTGCCTTGGGTTTGAATTTAGCTCTGATAATCCTCACCAATTGCATCAGCATAAAATGCTCCTTAAATTTGGATTACAAAAGGCCCCTCTATTCAAAGCTGGAAGATAATAATCTTTATTAGTGTCACAAGTAGGCTAACATTAACGCTGCAATGAAGTTATTGTGAAAATCCCCCATTCGTCACATTCCAAAAGGCCTTGGATCAAAGAGACACTGAATAATTCCCACGTGGTAAGAGTGGCAACAGTTAACAAGTACATCAGTGGCTGTAAAGTGCTTTGAGACTGAGGTAGGGAAGGGTGCTGTTAAATTGCAAGTCTTTTTCTGTCAATAGCCAAATCAGAGAGTGCTGGGAAATTCAGGCATTGACATGCCCAGTAACGTACTGGGAGCTGGAGGTGAGATGTCACTGGACTAGCAATCCTGAGGCCCAGGTCAATGATCTGAGGACATGGATTCAAATTCATGGCAAATTCAGGGCAGCATGGTAGCATAGTGGTTCGCACAGTTGCTTCACAGCTCCAGGCTCCCAAGTTCCATTTCCCGACTTGGGTCACTGTGTGGAGTCTGCACGTTCTCCCCCTGTGTGCGTGGGTTTTCTCCGGGTGCTCCAGTTTCCTCCCACAGTCCAAAGATGTGCAGGTTAGGTGGATTGGCCATGCTAAATTGCCCTTAGTGTCCAAAAAAAGGTTAGGTGTGGTTACTGGGTTATGGGGATAAAGGGGGATAGGGTGGAGGCGTGGGACTTAAGTAAGGTGCTCTTTCCAAGGGCCGGTGCAGACTCGATGGGCTGAATGGCCTCCATCTGTACTGTAAATTCTATGAAATTCCACTACGTCAGCTGGTGGAATTTAAATTCAGTTAATAAATCTGGAATTGAAAACTGGTCTCAGTCAG
The DNA here is from genome assembly GCF_902713615.1 of Scyliorhinus canicula. Lineage (NCBI taxonomy): Eukaryota > Metazoa > Chordata > Chondrichthyes > Carcharhiniformes > Scyliorhinidae > Scyliorhinus > Scyliorhinus canicula. The sequence continues at coordinate 203,625,809 of NC_052152.1, read as the reverse complement.
TAACGGAAATGATGAAATTATCATCGATTGCGGTAAAATCCCATCTCATTTAGGGAAGGAAATCTGATCTGGCCTACATGTGACTCCAGACCCACAGCAATGTGGTTCATAGAATCATAGAATTTACATTGCAGAAGGAGGCCATTCGGCCCATTGAGTCTGCACCGGCTCTTGGAAAGACCACCCTACTCAAGGCACACTTCAGTCCATGCCTCCACCCAATCCCTCAACTCAGTAACCCGACCTAACCTTTTTGGACACCAAGGGCAATTTATCATGGCCAATCCACCTAACCTGCACATCTTTGGGTTGTGGGGGCGAAACCCACGCAAACACGGGGAGAATGTGCAAACTCCACACGGACAGTGACCCAGAGCCGGGATCGAACCTAGGACCTCGGTGCCGTGAGGTAGCAGTGCTAACCCACTGCGCCACTGTGCTGCCCTAACCATGCTTGACTCTTAACTGCCCTCTGAAATGTCCTTGCAAACACTCAGTTCAAGGGCAATTAGGGATGGGTAACAAATACTGTTTCCAGCAACATGCACAGCCCAGGAAATAATTTTTAAAAACAGCAGTCACTGGCAGTGTGATCTTTCACTGAGCAAGGAGATAATGGTAATTTTCATAGACTGCTTTAGGGCTGGTTTAGCACAGTGGGCTAAACAGTTGGCTTGTAATGCAGAACAAGGCCAGCAGCAGGGGTTCAATTCCTGTACCGGTCTCCCCGAACAGGCGCCGGAATGTGGCAACTAGAGGCTTTCCATAGTAACTTCACTGAAGCCTACTTGTGACAATAAGCGATTATTATTATTATATTATTAGAATCCTACAGTGCAGGAGGCCATACAGCCCATCGAGTGTGCACTGACCCTCTGAAAGAGCACCCTATCTTGGCCCTATCTCTGTAACCCCGTACATTAACCTACACATCTTTGGACACTAAGTGTCAATTAACCATGGCCAACCCACCTAACCTGCACATTTTTTGGACTGATAATCCTGAGGCCCAGGCGAATGGTGGGTTCAAATCCCACCACGACGTGATGAATGAAGAATTTGCGTTCACAGCCAATGAAGTCTTTGTTGCAAAGAAACTGGTCGCCATGACCAATATTGCAGCGAAATCATTCAGGAATTTGCAGATGAGGACCGAATTGGAGGAGCGCAGAAATCTCGGAGGATTGCTGGGTTGGAGGAGGCAACGGAGGGGCGAGGTCACAGAGGAATTGAAAAACAAGGACGGATTTTTGATTTTAAATCTAGATGTTGCTTGACCAGCAACCAATGTAGGTCAGTGAGCACAAGAGTACATGCTACAAGCTCAACAAGAGCAACACAGAGTTAGACCATAAGACATAGGAGCAGAATTAGGCCACTCGGCCCATCGAGTCTGCTCCGCCATTCAATCATGGCTGATATTTTTATTATCTCCATTCTCTTGCTTTCTCCCCATAACCCCTGATCCCCTTATTAATCAACAACCTATCTATATCTGTCTTAAAGACACTCAGTGATTTGGCCTCCACAGCCTTCTGCGGCAAAGAGTTCCACAGATTCACCACCCTCTGGCTGAAGAAATTCCTCCTCATCTCTGTTTTAAAGGATGGTCCCTCCAGGCTGAGATTGTGCCCTCTGCTTCTAGTTTTTCCTACAAGTGGAAGCATTCTATTCACATCCACTCTATCCAGGCCTCGCAGTATTCTGTAAGTTTCAATAAGATCCCGGCTCATCCTTCTAAACTCCAACAAGTACAGACCCAGAGTCCTCAAACGTTCCTCCTACGACAAGCTCTTCATTCCAGGGATCATTCTTGTGAACCTCCTCTGGACCCTTTCCAACTCCAGATCGTCCTTCCTTAGATACGGGGCCCAGAAACGTTGATGTTCCTGGAGGCTGGGCAATAGGAGGGAGGCAGAGAGAGATCACAGGAATAATCAGCTCTGATTGGAATCGGGACAGTTGCTGATTGGCAGTTCCTTTCCCGGACCAGGAGGACAGAGCTCTCCTAATCATTGAAGCGACCTCATTGAGCAGAGGCTGCAGATTGAAGCTGGAAACTGTGTGTGCTTTAAGATTGGCACTCCAGAAAAGGGCAGAATGGTGGCGCAGTGGTTAGCACAGCCTCCTCATGGCGCCGAGGCCCCAGGTTCGATCCTGGCTCCAGCATTTCCAAAAACAATACAAAAAACAGCGTACGTGGGCTTTTGAAACGCTTGACGTGACTGTTGCCGAGATTGTCAAGACGGGTCTGAATTCACGGTCAGTCCTCCCACAACAGCAGTGTAACAGTAAGTGCCTCTGATCTCCAACCCCCAATCCTTCAAAACAAAGATAAACCTCCTCACAACTGACGTCTCTCTGCTTGCAGCCTATCCGATCACCTAGAGTTCTGCTGAAATTAGTCAGCAGCTGGCAGCTACTCTGAGGAAACATTTTTACTTGGGAGAGAATGGTGACAGATTCAGAATCAAAATGTACAGTCTATAGCCATCACATTTTGTTCAGGATACCAGTAGAATTCTTTAAAAATTGAGGCCATTTTCCTCATAAATGGGGACACTGGAAATCATGGGATCATCTTTATGGGGTAGACCTGGTCTCTACCCTCTCCATTCCCCCTTCTGTCCCCAACTCCAGCCACCATTGTCCACGTTGAATTCTACATCTCACCATTCCCCATGTCACACCTCCCTCCGTTCCTTCATCTCCACGCCCTCATCTGCCTCCCACTCACCTCTCTCCACCTCCGTCCCAATCTCATTCCAACTCCTCCACCCACCTTCTATCCTCCACCCACTCCTCTTGCCACCCCACCCCTCTCTCTACCCATCCCTCTACCCATCCTCCACCTCCCTTGCCCTCCCCCTCTCCACTCCTTTCTCCGCACTCTCCCTGTCTCTCTCCCATCCACCTCGCCCAATCCTGGTTCCCTGGTTAATGCCCGAGGGAATGGGTGGTTGATGTCAGATGGGCTCCGGGTGCCATCTATATAAAACCCACTCCCTTACTCAGGTCATTTCCCAATAGAATCCAGCTTCCAATGCCCCTCTGTGTAGAGGTCACACTCTATTTTGGTGTCAAATTCTGTGGCAAGTTTTTACTGACAGGGTTCTTTTGGTATTTCACAGAAACTTTTAAGATCATTATTCTCATGCCCAGTAACACATTTCACCATCTTTGATCACCATACCTGCCTAACCTGTGACAAGTCTTCATTTCTGACATTAGAACAGCAACTACACTTTAAAACTACATGACTCGGGCAGCAAGGTGGCACAGTGGTTAGCACTACTGCCTCATGGCGCCAAGGACCCAGGTTCGATCCCGGCCCCGGGTCACTGTCCGTGCGGAGTTTGCACGTTCTCCCCGTGTCTGCGTGGGTCTCACCCCCACAACCCAAAGATGTGCAGGGTAGGTGGATTGGCCACGTTAAATTGCCCCTTAATTGGAAAATAAAAGAATTGGGTACTCTAAATTTAAAAAAAAAGTACATGATTAGCTTTCAAAGCGATGTGTGGTCAAAGGGCGCTATATAAATGTAAGTTATTTTTTTTCTTCTCTAAAAAATATTGACCTGTTTTATCAAGCTTGTAGTCGCCCCTCCCAAAACCAACCCTTACCCCATTTCTGGATGGTTTCCAAACTAAGGTTGGTTATTATGACAGCCCATCCCAGCTCTCGGTATCCACTCCCTCACCCAAACATGCAAATATTACAATTGATGGATTAATAATTTATAACATCATCACTTCAAAGTGATCAAGCATTTATTTCCAGCCGATAGCCACGTTCTAATCACACAGTCAGTGTTTTACAGGCACACGGTGTGCATTTCTCTGTGAAATTGTATGTTTATGGTGTTATAAATTTTAAAGCCAATTCTACATTTGCAACATCCCTATTAAAGAGGCGGTGTTATATAAAATCTTTCCATCAATACTTAAATATACAGGGTTTGTTGTTACCTCCCAATCGGTGGGTGGTTTTGTAGTGATATTATTATTCTGTGTCCTAGTAAAAAGTAAGGAATCGCAATGCTGAAGTATTAAGACACTTTTCCAATCTGTGCACTCAATACCAGTAGCATCAAGTATTCAGAACATGGATGGGGACATTTAAAGATCGTTCAACATTATCCCAAACAATTTACCCCCAGTGCAAATTTCAGAGAAGTGTCCGGATTGCAATAGACATGTTCTGAAATTTGTTCTCCAGGTGTAGGCATCAGAGCATGGCTGACATTTGTTACCCATCCCACGCCGCTCTGAAGGAAGTGGCAGTGAGCTTTCAGCTTGAACCGCTGCAGTTTAGTGGCTTGTTCAGCCCCGTTCAGAGAGAGGTTCAGAGTTAACCACACCGGGGTGGTGCTGGAGTCACATACAGGCCCAGGCTGGCTAAGGGTATGAGGTTTTCATTCCCTAAAGGGCATCACTGAACCAGTGTTCTTTTTAACGACAATGGGTCTCTTGTGGGCCATTCTAGAATGAGAGGTCATAGTGTCAGGATAAGAGGTGACAGATTTAAAACGGAGATGAGGGGAAGCTACTTCTCCAAAGGGTCGTGAATCTGTGGAATTCGCTCCCCCCAGAGTGCGGTGGATACCGGGACAGTGAGTAAATTTGAGGAGGAGTTAGACAGATTTTTAAGTGGTAATGGGTTGAAGGGTTATGGAGAACGGGCAGGACGGCGGAGTTAAGGCCAGGGTGAGATCAGCCATGAGCGAATGGCGGAGCAGACTCGATGGGCCAAATGGTCTAATTCTGCTCCGAAACCTTATGGACTTATGGACTTAACTGTGCAAGTCTGGATCTTGCCCATTGTGGCCGGGATCCAGATCATGATGTCTCACGAGATCTCATAACATCTCGGGGGGGGGGGGTGCTAATGACCGTCGCGAATCCTGGAATAGGCCTCTTGTGGGATCTGCCGACCCAAGTCCCATCCTGATTCCGGCGGGACACAGTTGGGAAATCGCACTCGGAGTCATTTTTTTGGTTGATAGCATCCCACAAACAGTTTGACAATGAGAATCCTCGGTCAGATCATTGTTTTGATTCAGGTTACCAATTTAGTGTCAATTAAAGCAACTTTTGTGGACTGGGGATTGACTTTTTTAAAACTACCAGAAACTCTTTTCAGCCAAGAAAGAATTTGCATTTAAATAGCACTTTAAGCATTCCCCCGGGCAACCCCAAATGCTTCAGAGCTGATTAATTATGCTCAAAGTTACAGCTACTGTTCAAAGGAGAACAACTAGTTTCCACAAACAACAATGTAATAAATCACCAGATAAGCTGTTTCAGAGATATTGGTTAGGCTAAGGGGATAAATATTGACCAGGACTCTGGGATAATTCCCCTTCTCTTCTTCATTGAGAGCCATGGGATCTTTGACATCCATTCGAGGGGACATAGGGGGGGGGGGGGGCCTTGATACAAAACCCGAGTCTGCACTGACCCTCTGAAAGAGGACTCTATCCGGGCCCACTCCCCTACCCTACCCCCCAAACCCCACCTAACTGTTGGACATTAAGAGGCAATTTAGCACGGCCAATCTAACTAACCCGCACGTCTTTGGACTGTGGGAGGAAACTGGAGCACCCGGAGGAAACCCACGCAGACACGGGGAGAATGTACAAATTCCGCGCAGTCACCCAAGGTCAGAGTCGAACCTGGGTCCCTGGTGATGTGACGCGGCAGTGCTAACCAGTGTGCCACCCCACAATGGTGAGGGGAAAATTTTCCAGTTCCGAAACACAGTCTCCGGTCTCCGGTTTCCTCCCACAGTCCAAAGGTGTGCAGGTTAGGTGGATTGGTCATGCTAAATTGCCCCTTAGTGTGCAAAAGGTTAGGTGGGGTTACAGGGATAGGGTGGAGGTGTGGGCTTAAGTAGGGTGCTCTTTCCAAGGGTCAGTGCAGACTCGATGGGCTGAATGGCCTCCTTCTGCACTGTAAATTTTTTGATTCTATGTGAACAGGAAGTTCAAGAAGATTAGAAGAGAGAATGCGTGGTCATCCTGATCCCTCCCAGTTACGTGCCCAGATAGTAAGAGCTGTACAGTAAAGAACTTTCATTCCAAAGCACCTTCCACTACCTCAGGACAGCTTTCCAGCCATTGAAATTCTAGTGGGATCGCAGCAACCAATGTGTTGTGCAGGTTGAGGGAGGCACATCAGTGAAGTTGTGACATCCAATCAGAAAAGTCACTTAGTTTGAGTTGCTTTGTTTTGGTCAAAGGGCCTGTCTCAATGTTGTAAATTCCACGTAATCCTGCGTAAACATCGCACAGGCGGAGGGAACCTGCGAGTTTCATTGGTGTGGGCAGCCCTGACTCTCACAGCGGACAGGCAGCACATAGAGCCAGCTGCCACTGGGCTGTTCAGTCAATCCCGTATCCAATAAACTCAGCATCCTGACAGAAACACAGCTACAGATGTCAGAGCCTGGAGTCTCAGTGCTCCCTCGAGCCAGCATCCAAGGATGTGAAAGATTCTAACAGTCACTCTTTGATGTGAGTTATGAGCAGTCATTTGAAAACTCTGCTCTCTATGGCACTACCGTTTTCTAATAGCTTTGCTGAACAATATCCTCTGGCTTTAGAAGAGTAGGATTATACTCCTTTCCATCTTGCTCAGATATGATTCTTATAGAAAACATAGAACATAGAAAAATACAGCACAGAACAGGTCCTTCGGCCCACGATGTTGTGCCGAACCTTTGTCCTAGATTAATCACAGATTATCATAGCATTTACAGTGCGGAAGGAGGCCATTCGGCCCATCGAGTCTGCACCGGCTCCTGGAAAGAGCACCCTACTCGAGGTCAACACCTCCACCCTATCCCCATAACCCAGTAACCCCACCCAACACTGACGGCAATTTTGGACACCAAGGGCAATTTATCATGGCCAATCCACCTAACCTGCACATCTTTGGACTGTGGTAGGAAACCGGAGCACCCGGAGGAAACCCATGCACACACCATATGTGTAGTTTATGACCATAAACTACAGTTTTGTTATTAAACTAGAGTCACGAGGAAACCTTGGTGTTGGACTGAGAACTTAATCTCAGTGTATGTGTTGATCTATTAATCTATAAATGGTATCACCTTCAGATATCAGATTTGGGTCAGCGTCTAGCGTATTTGTCTGATTCAGGACAGGGGTTCAAATTTCACTTCAGAGACACAAGTACAAAATCTAGGCAGATGCTCCTGGTGTGGTACTGAGAGAAAGCTGCACTATTGCCATCTTTTTGATCAGACGTTAAATAGGCCACACCTGCACTCCCACACTCTCTGTTAAATAGGCCCTAACTGTTCACTCTGGTCCTTTCTGCGCTCCCAGGCCTAGTCTATTAAATAGGCCTTATCTGTCCACTCAGGCCCTTTCTCTTAATTAGGCCCCATCTGTCCACTCACACGCCATCTCTTAAATAGGCCCACCAGTCCTTTCAGGCCCAGTCTGTTAAATAGGCCCCATCTGTTAAATAGGCCCTATCTGTCCTCTCAGGCTCCTGTCTGTTAAATAGGCCCGATCTGTCTTCTCAGGCCCCGCCTCTTAAATAGGCCCAAACTGTCCTCCTTTTCAAAATTAATTTACGGGATGTGGGCATCGCTGGTTAAGCCAGCATTTATTGTCCATCCTTATTGCCCTTCAGAAGGTGGTGGTGAGATACCTTCTTGAATCTCTGCAGTCCTTGAGGTGTAGGTACATGTACTGTGCTGTTAGGGAGGGAGTTCCAGCAATGAAAGAACAGATATATTTCTAAGTCAGAGGGGTGAGTGACTTGGAGGGGAACCTCCAGGTGGCGATGTTCACAGGAGTCTGCTGCTCTTGTCCTTCTAGATGGTAGTGATCGTGGGTTTGGAAGGAGCTGTCTAAGGAACCTTGGTGAGTTACTGCAGTGCATCTTGTACATGGTACACACGGCTGCCACTGTGCATTGGCGGTGGAGGGTTTGAATGTTTGCGAAAGGAGGAGCAATCAAGCGGGGTGCTTTGTTCTCGATGGTGTTGAGCTTCTTGAATTGGAGCTGCACTTATCCAGGCAAGTGGAGAATATTCCATTACACGCCTGACTTGTGTGTTGCAGGTGGTGGACAGGCTTTGGGGGGGTGTCAGGAAATGGGTTGCTCACCGTAGGATTCCTAGCCTTTGACCTGGCCTGGTAGCCACAGCATTAATATGGCTAGTCCAGTTCAGTTTCTAATCAATGGTAACCCCCAGAATGTTGATTTTGGGGGATTCAGCAATGGTAATGCCATTAAATGTCAAGGGACAATGGTTAGATCCTCTCTTCTGGGAGATGGTCATTGCCTGGCACTTCTGTCAGGTAATGTTAAAGTGTGGGATAGGTCAGGCCATGAGGTTGCAGATTGTGGTTGAATACAATTCGACTGCTGCTGATGGCCCACAGCACCTCATGGATGCCCAGTCTGTGCCCTTTCCACCCTGAGTGCTTCCTCCAAATGGTGTGTTCAACATGGAGGAGAACTGATTAATCAGCTGATGAAACAAAATGAATTGAAATGAAAATCGCTTGTTGTTACGAGTAGGCTTCAATGAAGTTACTACGTGGTAATCAGCAGGAGCTTTCCTTGCCCATGTTTAACCTAAAGCTATGAGACTTCATGGGGTCCGGAGTCAATGTTGAGGACTCCCAGGGTAACTCATTCCTGACTGTCTCCCACTGTGCCGCCACCTCTGCTGGGTCTGTCCTGCGGGTGAGACTGGACATTCCCGGGAATGGTGACAGTAGTGTCTGGGATATTGTCTGTAAGAGATGATTGTCAGAGTATGCCTATGTCAGGCTGTTGCTTAACTAGCATGAGACAGCTCTCCCAATTATGGCTCAAGCCCCCAGAAGTTAGTAAGGAGGACCATGCAGGATCGGCAGGGCTGGGGTTGCCGTTTTTGTTGCCGGTTCCTGGTTTGATGGCAGATGGTCCGTTCGGTTTTATTCCTTTTTTGTGTTTTCATAGGTGTTGAATACAACTGAATAGCTTGCTGGGCCGTTTCAGAGAGCATTTAGGGGTCAACCACATTGCTGTGGATCTGGAGTCACATGTAGGCCAGACCAGGTAAGGATGGCAGATTTCCTTCCCTCATGGACATTAGTCAACCAAATGGGTTTTTGCGACAACTGACAATGGTTTCATGGTCATCATTAGGCTTTTAATTCCAGATATTATTAAATAGGCCCTATCTGTTCTCTCAGCCATGGTCTGTTAAATAGGCCCGAACTGTCCTCTCAGGCCATTTCTATTAAATAGGCCTGAACTGTCCCACCTGGTCACGTCTGTTAAACATACCCTTTCTGTCCTCTCAGGCCCTGTCTGTTAAATAGCCCCTATCTATCCTCTGAAGCCCAGTTGCTTAATAGGCCCTATCTGACCACCCAGGCCACATCTGTTAAATAGGTCCTGTGAGTCCATTCTGGCCTTGTATGTTAAATAGGTCCTGTCCTCTCACATCCTGTCTGTTAAATAGGCCCTAACTGTCCTCTCAGACCCTGGTCTATTAAATAGGCCCCTCTCCGCCTCAGTCGGTTAAATAGGTTATTTTTGTTTTCTCAGGCCCTGTCTATGAAATAGACCCTATCTGTCCTCTCAGCCCACTCTGTTAATTAGGCCCTACCTGCCTTCTCACGGACTATCAGTCCTCTCATGCCCTGTCTATTAAATAGGCCACCTCTGTCCTCTCAGCCTCAGTCTGTTAAATAGGTTCTATCTGTCCTTTCAGTCCCTGTCTCTTACATAGGCCCCACCTGTCCTTTCAGTCCCTGTCTCTTATATAGGCCCCATCTGTCCTCTTAGGCCCTGGCTCTTAAATAGGCCTCGGCTCTTGAATAGGCCCCACTTGTCCTCTCAGGCCCAGGCTCTCAATAGGCCCAACCTGTCCTTTGAGGCCCTGGCTCTTAATAGGCCCGATCTGTCCTTTCAGGCCCTGGCTGTTAAATAGGCCCCACCTGTCCTCTCAGGCCTTGGCTCTGAAGTAGACCCCTGTCCTCTCAGGCCCTGGCTCTTAAATAGGCTGCACCTGTCCTCTCAGGTCCTGGCTGGTAAATAGGCCCCACCTGTCCTCTCAGGCCCTGGCTGGTAAATAGGCCCCAACTGTCCTCACGGGCCCTGGCTCTTAAGTAGGCTCCACCTGTCCTCTCAGGTCCTGGCTGTTAAATAGGCCCCACCTGTCCTCTCAGGCCCTAGGTCTTAAATAGGCCCCATCTGCCCTCTCAGGCCCTGGCTCTTAAATAGGCCCCATCTGTCCTCTCAGGCCCTGGCTCTTAAAAGGCCTCCATCAGTCCTCTGAGCCTCGGATCCCAATTTTCGCATTTTGGTTTGATGTTTTTAACTTTCCGTTCCTCTTTGTTCTTTTTAGGCTGTGCTTCATTTATTCTTTGCAGGAGTGGCCCCCTTTAATTTGTCCCTTAAGTAATTTCAGTTCTTCTAATTGGTTGGTGGACCCTATAATATATCCTCTCCGCCTTGGTCGGTTAAATAGGCCCTATCTGTCTCTCAGCCTCAGTCTACTAAATAAGCTTGTTCTGTCCTTTCAGGTCCTATCTCTTACATAGGAACCCACCTGTCCTCTCAGGCCCTGGCTGTTAAATGGGCCCAATCTGTCTTCTCAGCCCCAGTCTGTTAAATAGGCCCCATCTGTCCTCTCTGGCCCTTCTGTTAAATAGGTGCTATCTGTCCTCAGGCACGGTCTCTCAGGCCCCAGTCTGTCCTTCCAGGCACTGTCTGTTAAATAAGGCCCATCTGTCCACTCTGGCTGTGTCTGTAAAATAGGCCCTCTCTGGCCTCTCAGGCATGGTCTGTTGAATAGGTCCTATCTGTCATCTTACCCCCGCCTGTTAAATAGGCCCCATTTGTCTCCTCAGCCCTGATCTGTTAAATAGGCTCCATCTGTCCTCTCAGCCCCAGTCTGTCCCTTCAAGCCCTGTCTCTTAAATAGGCCCTATCTGACCTCTCACATCCTGTCTCTTAAATAGGCCCTCTCTGACCTCTCACACCCGGTTATTAAATAGGCCCTATCTGACCTCTCACACCCTGTCTCTTAAATAGGCCCTATCTGACCTCTCACATCCTGTCTCTTAAATAGGCCCTCTCTGACCTCTCACACCCGGTTATTAAATAGGCCCTATCTGACCTCTCACACCCTGTCTCTTAAATAGGCCCTATCTGACCTCTCACACCCTGTCTCTTAAATAGGCCCTCTCTGACCTCTCACACCCGGTTATTAAATAGGCCCTATCTGACCTCTCACACCCTGTCTCTTAAATAGGCCCTATCTGACCTCTCACACCCTGTTATTAAATAGGCCCTATCTGACCTCTCACACATTGTCTATTAAATAGGCCTGATCTGTCCTCTCACATCCTCTCTGTTAAATAAGCCCCATCTTTGTTCTCTGCCCATCTGTTAAATAGGCCCCACCTATCTCTTCTGCCTTTGTCTGTTAAATAGGCCCCATCTGTCCTCTCAGGCCCTCTCTGTTAAATAGGCCCCATTTGTCCTCTCAGCCACAGACTGTTAAATAGGCCCAATCCATCCTCTCAGGCCTTGTTTGTTAAATATGCCCCATCAATCCTCCCAGGCCCCGTCTGTCCTCCCAGGCCCTGTCTGTCCTCTCTGGCCCAGTCTCTTAAATAGCCCGATCTGTCCTCCGTAGACCCATCTGTTAAATTGGCCCAATTTGATATCTCTGGTCTAGTCAGTTAAATAGGCACGAATCGGTCTACTCTGGCCCCGTCTATTAAATAGGCCCTGCCTGTCCTCTCAGGCCCTGTCTGTAAAATAGGCTTTATCTGATCTCTCGCGTCCTGTCTATTAAATAGGCCATATCTGCCCTCACAGCCCCAGTCTGATAAATAGACCCCATCAGTTCTCTCTGCCCATCTGTTAAATAGGCCACATCAGTTCTGTCATGCCCTGTTTCTTAAATAGGCCACATCTGTCCCCTCAGCCCTGGTCTGTTAAATAGGCCCAATCTGTCATCTCACAACCTGTTTGTTAAATAGGCCCTATCTGGGCAGCACGTCGCACAGGCACTGCTGCCTGCGACAGAGGACCCGGATTTGAATCCAAACCCTGGGTCACTGTCCGTGTGGAGTTAGAAATTTCTCCTCGAGTCTACGTGGGTTTCACCCCCACAACCCAAAGCTGCGCAGGTTAGGTGGATTGGCCATGCTAAATTGCCCCTTAATTGGAAAAAAATATAATTGGATACTCTAAATTTATTTAAAATAGGCCCTACCTATCCCATTAGGCCCCGTCCATTAAATAGGCTCTATCTGACCTCTCAGGCCTGATCTGTTAAATAGGCCCTATCTATCCTCCCACCCTTGTCTGTTTTGGCCCAATCTGTCGGTCGTTTCAGCCCAGTTTCTTAAACAGGCCCCATATGTCATCTCAGGCCCTGGCTCTTAAATGGGCCCCATCAGTCCTCTCAGGCACTGTATGTTAAATAGGGCCCATCTGTCCACTCTGGTCCCGTCTGTAAAATAGGTCCTATCTGTCGTCTCATCCCTGCCTGTTAAATAGGCATCACCTGTCCTCTCAGCCCTGTCCGTCCTCTCATCCCTGATCTGTTAAATAGGCCCAAAATGTCCTCACACCACCTGTCTATTAAATAGACTTTTTCTGTCCTCTCACACACTGCTGCTAAATAGGCCCCATCTATCCTCTCAGCCCTTGTTTGTTAAGTCGTCCCTAACTGTCCTCTCGTGCCCTGTCTGTTAAAAATAGGCCCTATCTGCCCACTCTGGTCTTCTCCGTGAAATGGGCCCCATCTATCCTCCCAGGTCCTGTCTGTTCTTTCTGGCCCGGTCTGTTAAATTGGCCCAATCTGTCGTCTCTGGTCTTGTCAGTTAAATAGGCACCATCGGCTTACTCTGGCTCTGTCTACTGAATAGGCCCTGCCTATCCACTCTGGCCCTGTCTGTAAAACAGGCCTAATCCGTCCTCACAGCCCCGGTCTATTAAATATGCCCTGTCTGTTAAAGAGGCCCTATCTGTCCTCTCACACCTTGTCTATTAAATGGGCCCTTTCTGTTCTCTGAGGCCTCATCTGTTAAATAGGCAGCAGGGTAGCATGGTGGTTAGCATAAATGCTTCACAGCTCCAGGGTCCCAGGTTCGATTCCCGGCTGGGTCACTGTCTGTGTGGAGTCTGCATGTCCTCCCCCTGTGTGCGTGGGTTTCCTCCGGGTGCTCCGGTTTCCTCCCACAGTCCAAAGATGTGCGGGTTAGGTGGATTGGCCATGCTAAATTGCCCGTAGTGTCCTAATAAAAGTAAGGTTAAGGGGGGGGTTGTTGGGTTACAGGTATAGGGTGGATACGTGGGTTTGAGTAGGGTGATCATGGCTCGGCACAACATTGAGGGCCGAAGGGCCTGTTCTGTGCTGTACTGTTCTATGTTCTATGTTCTAGGTCCTGTCTGTCCTTTCTGGCCCTGTGTAATAACTTGGTCCTATCTGTCCTGTTGGGCCCTGTCTGTCCTCTCAGGCCCATTCTGTTAAATAGCTCCTATCTGTTCTCTCGTGCCCTGTCTATTAAATAGGCCCTATAAGCCCTCTCAAGCCCTCTCTAATGAGGCCGGATCTGTCTACTCTGGCCCCATCTGTTGAATAGGCCCAGTCTGTCTTCTCAGACCATGTCTGTTCAATTGTGCTCATCTATCCTCTCATGCCCTATCAGTCCTCTCAAACCCTGGCTGCTAAATAGACCCTGCCTGTCTTTTCAGGCCCTGTCTGTTAAATAGGCCCTATCTAGCCTCTCAGGCCCTGCATGTTGACTAGGCCTTATTATTCCTCTCAGAGCCTGACGTTTTATTAGGCCCTGCCTGTCCTCTCAGCCCCAGTCTGTTGGATAGGCCCTTTCTGTCCTCTCAGGCCCTATCTGTACTTTTGGGTCCGGTCTGTTAAATAGGACCCATCTGTTCTCTCTGGCCCGGTCTGTTAAATAGCCCTATCTTTGGTCTCATCTGTTAAATAGGTCCAATCTGTCCTCTCAGGCCCTGTCTCTTAAGTAGGCCCTATCTGCTCACTCTGGCCCTGTTTCTGAAGTAAGCCCTATCTATCCTTTCAGGCCTTGTCTGTTAAATAGACCCAATGTCCTCTTTGGTCTTGCCAATTAAATAGGCACAATCGGTCTACTCTGGCCCCGTCTGTAAAATAGGCCCCATCTGTCCTCTCATACACTGTCTGATAAATAGGTCCTCTTTGTCCTCTCTGGCCTGGTTTGTTAAATAGGCCCTATATGTTGTCTCAGCACCTGTCTGTTAAATAGGCCCTGTCTGGCCTCTCAGCCCGTCTGTTAAATAAGCCCTGTCTGGCCTCTCATGCCCTGTCCATTAAACAGGCCTATCTGTTCTCTCAACCCTCATCTGTTAAATAAGTCCTATCCACCCTCTCAGGCCCTGTCCATTAAATAGACCCTATCGGTCATCTCAACCCTGTCTTTAAATAGGCCCCAACTGTCCTCTCAGGCCTGGTCTTTGTGTAGCACAGTGGTTAGCACTGTGGCTTTACAGTGCCAGGGACTGAGGTTCAATTCCTGGCTTGGGTCACTGTCTGTGCGGAATCTGCACGCTCTCCCATGTCTGTGTGGGTTTCCTCCGGTCTCCTCCCACAGGTCCCGAAAGACCTGTTTGTTAGGTGAAGTGGACATTCTGATTTCTCCCTCCGTGTATCTGAACAGGCGCCCGAGTGTGACTACTAGGGGATTTTCATAATAACTTAATTGCAGTGTAATGTAAGCCTACTTGTGACACCAATAAAGATTATTGTTACTTTAGTGTTGAATAGGCCCTTCCTGTCCTCTTGGGCCCTGTGTGTTAAATAGGCCCCATCTGTCCTCTTGGGCCCTGTGTGTTAAATAGGCCCCATCTGTCCTCTTGGGCCCTGTGTGTTAAATAGGCCCTTCTTGTCCTCTTGGGCCCTGTGTGTTAAATAGGCCCTATCTGTCCTCTTGGGCCCTGTCTGTAAATAGGCCGTATCTGTCCTCTTGGGCCCTGTCTGTTAAATATGCCCCATCTGTCCTCTTGGGCCCTGTCTGTAAATAGGCCCTATCTGTCCTCTTGGGCCCTGTCTGTTAAATAGGCCCCATCTGTCCTCTTGGGCCCTGTCTGTAAATAGGCCCTATCTGTCCTCTTGGGCCCTGTCTGTTAAATAGGCCCCATCTGTCCTCTTGGGCCCTGTGTGTTAAATAGGCCCCATCTGTCCTCTTGGGCCCTGTGTGTTAAATAGGCCCTAACTGTCCTCTTGGGCCCTGTCTGTAAATAGGCCCTATCTGTCCTCTTGGGCCCTGTCTGTTAAATAGGCCCCATCTGTCCTCTTGGGCCCTGTGTGTTAAATAGGCCCCATCTGTCCTCTTGGGCCCTGTGTGTTAAATAGGCCCTAACTGTCCTCTTGGGCCCTGTCTGTAAATAAGCCCCATCTGTCCTCTTGGGCCCTGTGTGTTAAATAGGCCCTAACTGTCCTCTTGGGCCCTGTCTGTAAATAAGCCCCATCTGTCCTCTTGGGCCCTGTGTGTTAAATATGCCCCATCTGTCCTCTTGGGCCCTGTCTGTAAATAGGCCCTATCTGTCCTCTTGGGCCCTGTGTGTTAAATAGGCCCCATCTGTCCTCTTGGGCCCTGTGTGTTAAATAGGCCCTAACTGTCCTCTTGGGCCCTGTCTGTAAATAAGCCCCATCTGTCCTCTCAGGTTGATGCAAGCACTATTTCAGAGAAGAGGAGCTCTCCTCATGTCCTACAGAATATTCACCCACATCCAACCTTATTACTATGCTGCCATTTACGGGAACTTACTACCCACAAACTGGGAGCTATGTTTTCTACATTTTAATAGTGACTACACTTCAGAATCACTTAATTGACTATAAAGCACCTTTGGGTAAGCACAAGGTCATGAAAGCCTCTATATAAATGCTCTGATTGGACTCTTAACGTGAACTCAGTTGCTCTCTCCCCAGAGGCTGCTGGATCTACTCAGCTTTTCCAGCATTTTGTTTTTATTTCAGATCTCCAGCATCTTCAATATTGTGCTATTGTTATATTATTATAAATCTTCCCTTTTATTAATATTCAAGCAGGCAGAGAAGAACTGGAGTCATGAGTAGAGCAGACCAGGGAGGGCCAGAGATCAGTGAACCAGTTGGGTATTTTTATGGTAGCCTTTCAATCCCAGATGGACTGGTCCAGCCATACAGATATTGTGACTACAGCAGCAGGTCAGAGGCTGGGAATTCTGTGGGGAGTAACACACTCCAACTCCCCAAAAGCCTGTCCACTATCGAGAAGTCACAAGTGGGCGGCACGGTAACACAAGTGATTAGCATTCTGGCTTCACAGCACCAGGGTCCCATGTTCGATTCCCCACTGGGTCACTGTCTGCGCGGAGTCTGAACGTTCTCCCCGTGTCTGCGTGGGTTTCCTCCGGGTGCTCTGGTTTCCTCCCACAGTCTAAAGACGTGCAGGTTGGGTGGATTGGCCATTATAAACTGCCCTTAGTGACCAAAAAAGTTGACATGGGGTATTGGGTTACGGGGATGGGGTGGAAGTGAGGGCTTAAATGGGCCGGTGTAGACTCGATGGGCCGAATGGCCTCCTTCTGCACTGTATGTTCTATGTCAGGAATGTGATGGAATACTCCCCACTTGTCTGGGTGAGCGCAGCTCCAATACACTCTGGAAGTTCAACACCATCCAGGGCAAAGCAGCCTGCTGCTTTGGGCTCCCCTTCCACAAACATTCACTCCCTCCACCACCAAACACTGGCAGGGTGTGTACCATCTACAAGATGCACTGCAGCAACTCTACAAGACTACCTCAAAACCCATGAGCTGTACGACCTTGAAAGACAAGGGCAGCGGGCGCACTGGAACACCACTGCCTGCAATTTCCTCTTCAAGTCATTCACCCTCCTGACTTGGAAATACATCGCTGTATCATTACTATTGCTGGAATGGAACTCCCTCCCTAACAGCACAGTGGGTGTACCTACAGCTCACCGCCACCTTCTCAAGGGCAAATAGGGATGGACAATAAATGCTGATGCGGTGAGTGATGCCCACATCCCGTAAATGATAGAAACAGTTGTCCCCGAGTCAACCTTTAAAATGACCAAGCTTTTCCAAATTCAAATTTCGTGTACATGGATTTTAGTAAGGCGTTTGATAAGGTTCCCCATGGTCAGCTCATGAAGGAAGTAAGGAGGTGTGGGATAGAGGGTAAGTTGGCCAATTGGATAAGTAACTGGCTATCAGTAACTGGTGGTGGATGGAAAATTTTCAGACTGGAGACCAGTTACTAGCGGTGTACCACAGGGATCAGTGCTGGGTCCTCTGCTATTTGTGATTTTTATAAGTGACTTGGAGGAGGGGGCTGAAGGATGGGTCAGTAAATCTGATGACACCAAGATTGGTGGAGTAGTGGACTAGGGGCTGGTTTAGAACAGGGCTAAATCGCTGGCTTTGAAAGCAGACCAAGGCAGGCCAGCAGCACGGTTCAATTCCCGTATCAGCCTCCCCGAACAGGCGCCGGAATGTGGCGACTAGGGGCTTTTCACAGTAACTTCATTGAAGCCTACTTGTGACAATAAGCGATTTTCATTCGTTTTTCATTTCAGGTGGAGGGCTGTTGTAGGCTGCAAAGAGATATTGATAGGATGCAGAGCTGGGCCGAATAATGGCAGGTGAAGTTTAACCCTGATAAGTGCGAGGTGATTCCTTTTGGGAGGACAAATCAGAATGCGGATTACAGGGTCACCGGCAGGGTTCTGAGGAATGTGGAGGAACACAGAGATCTTGGGGTTCATGTGCACAGATCTCTGAAGGTTGCCACTCAAGTGGATAGAGCCGTGAAGAAGGCCTATAGTGTGTTAGCGTTTATTAACAGGGGGTTTGAGTTTAAGAGCCGCGGGGTTATGCTGCAACTGTACATGACCTTGGTGAGGCCACATTTGGAGTATTGTGTGCAGTTCTGGTCACCTCACTATAGGAAGGATGTGAAAGCATTGGAAAGGGTGCAAAGGAGATTTGCCAGGATGCTGCCTGGTTTGGAGGGTAGGTCTTATGAGGAAAGGTTGAGGGAGCTAGGGCTTTTCTCTTTGGAGCGGAAGAGGTTGAGAGGCGACTTAATAGAGGTTTATAAGATGATGAGGGGGATAGATAGAGTGGATGTTCAGAGACTATTTCCTCGGGTGGATGTAGCTGTTACAAGGGGGCATAACTATAAGGTTCAGGGTGGGAGATATAGGAGGGATGTCCGAGGTAGGTTCTTTACTCAGAGAGTGGTTAGGGTGTGGAATGGACTGCCTGCTGTGATAGTGGAGTCGGACACTTTAGGAACTTTCAAGCGGTTATTGGATAGGCACATGGAGCACACCGGAATGACAGGGAGTGGGATAGCTTGATCTTGTTTTCGAACAAACCTCGGTACAACATCGAGGGCCGAAGGGCCTGTTCTGTGCTGTACTGTTCTATGTTCTATAGTGGGGTTTGGACTCACAACCTTTAGATTGCTAGTCCGGTATCAAAAGCATTCAGTCAATGTTGACACCCACACCACACATGTCTGACAAGTCCCATTGTTGACAGGGGCGCCCGAGTGAATCAGAAAGTTCAGCTCCACGAGGTGATATAAACGGACAGGAATTCAATGTTCAAAACGAATATGGCAACAGGCCCAGTTCTGTTCAACTGTGACATTATTTAAACATAGATTGCTAATAAGCTAAGGGCTGCTGGTCTGAGAAACAACACTTTTCCCACCACTAGCCTCCCGTCCCACTCCCTGCTAGAACTGTCTGATATCTCCTCCATTTCATCAACACTATAGTTAAACCGACATTCCGTGTTCCTCCAACAGGGCTTCATTGCTCTCTGGGTAGCTCACTTTGGAGTCTGAAGATTCTGGCTTCACATCCAAACTCCACGGCTGGTGCACAAATATATAGACCAATGCTTCAAAGCAATACTGACTGCCTCACTGTCCCAGGGTCAGTACTGAGGGAGTGCTGCACTGTCAGAGGGTCAGTACTGAGGGAGTGCCGCACTGTCAGAGGGTCAGTACTGAGGGAGTGCAGCACTGTCAGAGGGTCAGTACTGAGGGAGTGCCTCACTGTCAGAGGGTCAGTACTGAGGGAGTGCTGCACTGTCAGAGGGTCAGTACAGAGGGAGTGCCGCACTGTCAGAGGGTCGGTACTGAGGGAGTGCAGCACTGTCAGAGGGTCAGTACTGAGGGAGTGCCTCACTGTCAGAGGGTCAGTACTGAGGGAGTGCTGCACTGTCAGAGGGTCAGTACTGAGGGAGTGCTGCACTGTCAGAGGGTCAGTACAGACGGAGTGCCGCACTGTCAGAGGGTCGGTACTGAGGGAGTGCAGCACTGTCAGAGGGTCAGTATTGAGTGCTGCACTGTCAGAGGGTCAGTACTGAGGGAATGCTGCACTGTCAGAGGGTCAGTACTGAGGGAATGCTGCACTGTCAGAGGGTCAGTACCGAGGAGGTGCTGCACAGTCAGAGGGTCAGTACCAAGGGAGTGCTGCACTGTCAGAGAGTCAGTACTGAGGGAGTGCTGCACTGTCAGAGGGTCCGTACTAAGGGAGTGCTGCACTGTCAGAGGGTCCGTACTTAGGGAGTGCTGCACTGTCAGAGCGTCCGTACGGAGGGAGTGCTGCACTGTCAGAGGGTCAGTACTGAGGGAGTGCTGCACTGTCAGAGGGTCAGTACTGAGGGAGAGCTGCACTGTCAGAGGGTCAGTACTGAGGGAATGCTGCACTGTCAGAGGGTCAGTACCGAGGAGGTGCTGCACTGTCAGAGAGTCAGTACTGAGGGAGTGCTGCACTGTCAGAGGGTCCGTACTAAGGGAGTGCTGCACTGTCAGAGGGTCCGTACTAAGGGAGTGCTGCACTGTCATAGCGTCCGTACTGAGGGAGTGCTGCACTGTCAGAGGGTCAGTACTGAGGGAGTGCTGCCCTGTCACAGGGTCAGTATTGAGGGAGTGCTGCACTGTCAGAGGGTCAGTGCTGAGCGTGTGCCGCAATGTCAGAGGGTCAGTACTGAGGGAGTGCCTCACTGTCGCAGGATCAGTACTGAGGGAGTGCTGCACTGTCGGAGGGTCAGTGCTGGAGGAGTGCCGCACAGTCAGAGGATCAGTACTGAGGGAGTGCTGCACTGTCAGAGGGTCAGTACTGAGGGAGTGCCGCACTGTCAGAAGGTCAGTACTGAGGGAGTGCTGCACTGTCAGAGGGTCAGTACTGAGGGAGTGCCGCACTGTCAGAAGGTCAGTACTGAGGGAGTGCTGCACTGTCAGAAGGTCAGTACTGAGGGAGTGCTGCACTGTCAGAGGGTCAGTACTGAGGGAGTGCCGTACTGTCAGAGGGTCAGTACTGAGGGAGAGCTGCACTGTCAGAGGGTCAGTACTGAGGGAATGCTGCACTGTCAGAGGGTCAGTACTGAGGAGGTGCTGCACTGTCAGAGAGTCAGTACTGAGGGAGGTGCTGCACTGTAGGTCAGTACTGAGGAGGCCACGGTCAGCTTGGTCCGTACTAAGGGAGTGCCGCACTGTCAGAGGCTCAGTACTGAGGGAGTGCTGCACTGCCAGAGGGTCAGTACTGAGGGAGTGCCGTACTGTCAGAGGGTCAGTACTGAGGGAGAGCTGCACTGTCAGAGGGTCAGTACTGAGGGAATGCTGCACTGTCAGAGGGTCAGTACTGAGGGAATGCTGCACTGTCAGAGGGTCAGTACTGAGGGAGTGCTGCACTGTCCCAGGGTCAGTACTGAGAGAGTGCTGCACTGTCAGAGAGTCAGTACTGAGGGAGTGCTGCACTGTCAGAGGGTCAGTACTGAGGGAGTGCTGCACTGTCAGAGGGTCAGTACTGAGGGAGTGCCGCACTGTCAGAGGGTTAGTACTGAGGGAGTGCTACACTGTCAGAGGGTAAGTACTGAGGGAGTGCCGCACTGTCAGAGGGTCAGTACTGAGGGAGTGCCGCACTGTCAGAGGGTCAGTACTGAGGGAGTGCTGCACTGTCAGAGGGTCAGTACTGAGGGGGTGCCGTACTGTCAGAGGGTCAGTACTGAGGGAGTGCTGCACTGTCAGAGGGTCAGTACTGAGGGAGTGCTGCACTGTCAGAGGGTGAGAGCTGAGGGAGTGCTGCATTGTCAGAGGGTCCGTACAAAGCGTACAAAAATTAAGCATTGTTAAACTAATTAAACATAATTACTTATTACTTAATTATAATTTAGAGGGGTATCTAAGCCAGAGATCGGAGAGTACTGTATTTAGCTTTCACATTTATAGTAGAGATCTAGCGCTAGGAAACATATAGTTAACCGTAACTTTTTGAAAAAACTTTTAAATTTAATTTACTAATTAATTAACGCAATGTCAATTAGAGGGGTGCAGTGCTCGGACTGTGAGATGTGGCAGGTCTGGGAGGCTTCCAGCCTCCGGATGGCTTCATCTGCAGAAAGTGCACCCAACTGGAGCTCCTCACAGACTGCATGGTTTGGTTGGAGCAGCAGTTGGATGCACTTAGGAGCATGCAGGTGGTGGAATGCGTCATAGATAGCAGTTATATAGATGTGTTCACACCCAAGGTGCAGGCAGAGAAATGGGTAACCACCAGAAGGGGCAGGCAGTCAGTGCGGGAACCTCCTGTGGTTGTCCCCCTCTCGAACAGGTATACCCCTTTGGATACTGTCGGGGGGATAGCCTATCAGGGGAAAACAGCAGCAGCCAGAGCAGTGGCACCAGGGCTGGCTCTGATGTTCAGCAGGGAGGGTCAAAGCACAGAAGAGCAATAGTCATAGGGGACTCTATAGTCAGGGGCACAGATCGGCGCTTCTGTGGACGTGGAAGGGACTCCAGGATGGCATGTTGCCTCCCTGGTGCCAGGGTCCAGGATGTCTCTGAACTGGTAGCAGGCATCCTGAAGGGGGAGGGCAAACAGACAGAGATCGTTGTACATATTGGTACTAACGACATAGGCAGGAAGGGGCATGAGGTCCTGCAGCAGGAGTTCAGGGAGCTAGGCAGAAAGTTAAAAGACAGGACCTCTAGGGTTGTAATCTCGGGATTACTCCCTGTGCCACGTGCCAGTGAGGCTAGAAATAGGAAGATAGAGCAGCTAAACACGTGGCTAAACAGCTGGTGTAGGAGGGAGGGTTTCCGTTATCTGGACCACTGGGAGCTCTTCCGGGGCAGGTGTGACCTGTATAAGAAGGACGGGTTGTAACTAAACTGGAGAGGCATAAATGTCCTGGCTGCGAGGTTTGCTAGTGTCACACGGGAGGGTTTAAACTAGTATGGCAGGGGGGATGGGCACCGGAGCAATAGGTCAGAAGGTGAAAGCATTGAGGGAGAACTAGGGAATAGGGCCAGTATGGCTCTGAGGAAGAGCAGACAGGGAGATGTTGCTGAACACAGCGGGTCTGGTGGCCTGAAGTGCATATGTTTTAATGCAAGAAGTATTACAGGTAAGGCAGATGAACTTAGAGCTTGGATTAGTACTTGGAACTATGATGTTGTTGCCATTACAGAGACCTGGTTGAGGGAAGGACAGGATTGGCAGCTAAACATTCCAGGATTTAGATGTTTCAGGCAGGATAGAGGGGGATGTAAAAGGGGTGGCGGAGTTGCGCGACTCGTTAGGGAGAATATCACAACTGTTCTACGGGAGGACACCTCAGAGGGCAGCGAGGCTATATGGGTAGAGATCAGGAATAAGAAGGGTGCAGTCACAATGTTGGGGGTTCACTGAAGGCCTCCCAACAGCCAGCAGGAGATAGAGGAGCAGAGAGGTCGACAGATTTTGGAAAAGAGTAAAAACAACAGGGTTGTTGTGATGGGAGACTTTAACTTCCCCAATATTGACTGGGACTCACTTAGTGCTGGGGGCTTAGATGGGGCAGAGTTTGTAAGGAGCATCCAGGAGGGCTTCTTAAAACAATATGTAGACAGTCCAACTAGGGAAGGGACTGTACTGGACCTGGTATTGGGGAATGAGCCCCCGGCCAAGTGGCAGAAGCTTCAGTAGGGGAGCATTTCGGGAACAGTGGCCACAATTCAGTAAGTTTTAAAGTGCTGGTGGACAGGGATAAGAGTGGTCCTAGGGTGAATGTGTTAAATTGGGGGAAGGCTAATTATAACAATATTAGGCAGGAACTGAAAAACCTAGATTGGGGGCGGATGTTTGAGGGTAAATCAACATCTGACATGTGGGAGGCTTTCAAGTGTCAGTTGAAAGGAATTCAGGACCGGCATGTTCCTGTGAGGAAGAAGGATAAATATGACAAATTTCAGGAACCTTGGATAACGATAGATTTTGTAGGCCTCGTCAAAAATAAAAAGGAGGCATTTGTCAGGGCTAGAAGGCTGGGAACAGACGAAGCCTGTGTGGAATATAAGGAAAGTAGGAAGGAACTGAAGCAAGGAATCAGGAGGGCTAGAAGGGGTCACGAAAAGTCATTGGCAAATAGGGTTAAGGAAAATCCCAAGGCTTTTTACACGTACATAAAAAGCAAGAGGGTAGCCAGGGAAAGGGTTGGCCCACTGAAGGATAGGCAAGGGAATCTATGTGTGGAGCCAGAGGAAATGGGCGAGGTACTAAATGAATACTTTGCATCAGTATTCACCAAAGAGAAGGAATTCATAGAATAGATCATAGAATTTACAGTGCAGAAGGAGGCCATTCGGCCCATCGAGTCTGCACCGGCTCCTGGAAAGAGCACTCCACCCTATCCCCACAACCCAGCAACCCCACCCAACACTAAGGGCAAATTTGGACACTTAAGGGCAATTTATCATGGCCAATCCACCTGACCTGCACATCTTTGGACTGTGGGAGGAAACCGGAGCACCCAGAGGAAACCCACGCACACACGGGGAGGATGTGCAGACTCCGCACAGACAGTGGCCCAAGCCGGAATCGAACCTGGGACCCTGGAGCTGTGAAGCGATTGTGCTATCCACAATGCTACCGTTGGTAGAATTGGTGGATGTTGAGTCTGGAGAAGGGTGTGCAGATAGCCTGGGTCACATTGAGATCCAAAAAGACGAGGTGTTGGGCGCCTTGAAAAATATTAAGGTAGATAAGTCCCCAGGGCCTGATGGGATCTACCCCAGAATATTGAAGGAGGCGAGAGAGGAAATTGTTGAGGCCTTGACAGAAATCTTTGGATCCTCACTGTCTTCAGGTGATGTCCCGGAGGACTGGAGAATAGCCAATGTTGTTCCTTTGTTTAAAAAGGGTAGCAAGGATAATCCAGGGAACTACAGGCCGGTGAGCCTTACGTCAGTGGTAGGGAAATTACTGGAGAGAATTCTTCGAGACAGGATCTACTCCCATTTGGAAGCAAATGGACATATTAGCGAGAGGCAGCATGGTTTTGTGAAGGGGAGGTTGTGTCTCACTAACTTGATAAGAGTTTTTCAAAGAGGTCACAAAGATGATTGATGCAGGTAGGGCAATGAATGTTGTCTATATGGACTTCAGTGAGGCCTTTGACAAGGTCCCTCATGGTAGACTAGTACAAAAGGTGAAGTCACACGGGATCAGGGGTGAGCTGGCAAGATGGATACAGAACTGACTCAGTCATAGAAGGCAGAGAGTAGCAATGGAAGGGTGCTTTTCTAATTGGTGGGCTGTGACTAGTGGTGTTCCGCAGGGTTCAGTGCTGGGACCTTTGCTGTTCGTAGTATATATAAATGATTTGGAGGAAAATGTAACTGGTTTGATTAGTAAGTTTGCGGACGATACAAAGGTTGGTGGAATTGCGGATAGCGATGAGGACTGACAGAGGATACAGCAGGATTTAGATTGTTTGGAGACTTGGGTGGAGAGATGGCAGATGGAGTTTAATCCGGACAAATGTGAGGTAATGCGTTTTGGAAGGTCTAATACAGGTAGGGATATACAGTGAGTGGTAGAACCCTCAAGAGTATTGAAAGTCAGAGAGATCCAGGTGTACAGGTCCACAGGTTACTGAAAGGGGCAACACAGGTGGAGAAGGTAGTCAAGAAGACATACGGCATGCTTGCCTTCATTGTCCGGGGCATTCAGTATAAGAATTGGCAAGTCATGTTGCAGCTGTATAGAACCTTAGTTAGGCCACACTTGGAGTATAGTGTTCAATTCTGGTTGCCACACTACCAGAAGGATGTGGAGGCTTTCGAGAGGGTGCAGAAGAGATATACCAGGATGTTGCCTGGTATGGAGGGCATTAGCTATGAGGCGCGGTTGAATCAACGCGGTTTGTTCTCACTGGAACGACAAGAGGTTGAGGGGCGACCTGATAGAGGTCTACAAAATTCTGAGGGCATAGACAGAGTGGATAGTCAGAGGCTTTTCCCCAGGGTAGAGGGGTCAATTACTAGGGGGCATAGGTTTAAGGTGCGAGGGGCAAGGTTTAGAGGAGATGTACGAGGCACGTTTTTTACACAGGGGGTAGTGGGTGCCTGGAACTCGCTGCCGGAGGAGGTGGTGGAAGCAGGGACGATAGTGACATTTAAGGGGCATCTTGACAAATACATGAACAGGATGGGAATAGAGGGATACGGACCCAGGAAGTGTAGAAGATTGTAGTTTAGTCGGGCAGCATGGTCGGCACAAGCTTGGAAGGCCGAAGGGCCTGTGCTGTACTTTTCTTTGTTTTTTTTGTTTCTTTGTGTATGTGAAAGAATCCACAATCACTACTGAAGAACAGGGAAAGAAAGCTGGTCAATCAGGTGGAGGGACTGGGGGATGGGGGTTTATTTGTTGTGTGATGGGACCTCCAGGGATAGGTCAAACCCGACTTGGCAATCCGACACAAACACCATATACAGAAAATAATTCAGTCGGGAATCTCATTTATAGAAATGTCTGATGGTTATTTTGACAGATTGTTTGCAGTAAAGTTGCTACATCAGCTATTCTGCAGCTCACAAGCCAAAGCTGCCCTGATGGCCAAAAGTCGGGATCAGAAAAAACTCTCGGCTTAAAATTTCATGTTTCACTTTCTTAAAGTGGTGATGGCCATTGGATACTGACATTGGCTGATAGACTGCTCCCAAACCCATGGCCTCCAGTACCTACAGGGACAAGGGCAGCAGGCACATGGGAACATCACTACATTCTGGGCACCCAGCATCCTGGCTTGAAAATGTATCAGTGTTCATTTAACATTGCTGGAACTCCCTGAGCAACAGAGATTGTGGGCGTGACTCCACCACACAGACTAATGATGTAAAGAGGAGGTAGCTCACTCCCGCCTTCTTCATAAGCCAACTTGGAATGGATCATAAATGCCAGCCTTGCAAATGATACCCATGTCCCCAGGATAGGAAATAACGATTTGGCTTCCAACAAGGTGAACTTCATTGCAGAATGAGTGGGGAAGGAATTTCATGCGAATAATTTGGGCATTCCTACACTGACTTCGCGGAACACAAGGTCGAGTATCAGTACGATGTCCGGCAGGTACAAACATTGAGAGGCACAGTTTGGCTTGTTGCATCAAACTCAGTGTCCAAGCACAAACTCACAGTGCATGGGGTTTCCACTCCGACTTTCCTCCTCTCCTCTCCTTCCCTCTTCACCACTCACAGTCATATCTGGGAATAAGAACTGGAGGTTGTGTTGTGTCCTTACAAGGGAGAGAGGAGAGTGGAGGAACATTCGACATGCCGTCTGGGAAATAACGCACGTGTTATTGGAGATGAGTGAAGAGAGTGTGAAGGGTTTGGGGGGGGGGGGGGATTAATGGGCACCAGGAAGAATTCAGAGGGAAAGATATTTGCTCACCTTCTGCAGAAAAGAGAAGCCTAACAACTGATCCTTTTGATTGATGAAGGAATGTGAGAAATTGGAAGAAGAGACCACTATATGGGTTGCACAGTAGTTAGCTCTGTGGTGTCGCAATGCCAGAGTCCCAGGTTTGATTCCCGGCTTGGGTCACTGTGCGGAGTCTGCACGTTCTCCCCGTGTCTGCGTGGGTTTCCTCCGGGTGCTCCGGTTCCCTCCCACAAGTCCTGAAAGACGTGCCGTTAGGTGAATTGGACATTCTGAATTCTCCCTCTGTGTACCCGAACAGGCGCCGGAATGTGGCGACTAGGGGCTTTTCACAGTAACTTCACTGCAGTGTTAATGTAAGCCTACTTGTGACAATAAAGATGATTATTATATAGCCTCTCAAACCTATTTTATCAATCAATAAAATCATGGCAGAGTTCTGCCGTAACTCCATGTGCCCATCTTGCAATATCCCTGAATACTTCTGGTGAATAAACATTTCATTGATCTTAGTTTTAAAATTCACAATTGGTCCTGCATCAATTGTTATTTCCGGAGAGCTCCAAAGTTTTCCCACCCTATGGGCAGGTTTCTCCTGCTGATGGAATCTCCCACCTCTGCCGAAGTCGGCCCCCGCTGGGGGTTCCCTGGTGACGGGACAGGTGCGCCATTGAATTTGGTGAGGCTGGAAGACCCGCCAGCAGCCAATGGCGAGCTGCCTCTGCTGCGGAAATCCCATCGCGGGGGAAGGATGGAAGACTCCAACCTCTGTTTGCAAAAGTATTTCCCAGGGTCATTCCTGCAAGGTGTGGCTCTGTCCCCCAGCCCAAAGGCATCCAAAACCAGTAGAAATTGTTTCTCTCTACCGTATGTGTGGGCGGCACAGTTGCACAGTGGTTAGCACTGCTGCCTCATAGCTCCAGGGCCCCGTGTTCGATTCCAACCTCGGGTCACTGTCTGTGTGGAGTTTGCACGTTCTCCCTGTGTCTGCGTGGGTTTCCTCCGGGTGCTCCGGTTTCCTCCCACAGTCCAGATTAGGTTTTTTTGGCCACGCTAATATTGCCCCAAAAGGTTTGGTGGGGTTAAGGTGATAGAAGCCGGGGTTTGGGCATAGGCAGGGTGCTCTATTGGAGAAAGGGCTGGTGCAGAATTGATGGGCCAAATGGCCTCCTTCTGAACGGCAGGGATTCTATGATTCTTTTGGTTCCC
The DNA here is from genome assembly GCF_902713615.1 of Scyliorhinus canicula. NCBI lineage: Eukaryota > Metazoa > Chordata > Chondrichthyes > Carcharhiniformes > Scyliorhinidae > Scyliorhinus > Scyliorhinus canicula. The sequence continues at coordinate 203,597,821 of NC_052152.1, read as the reverse complement.
CTTCATTTCTTGAAACCTTTGAGAAAATCATCCTTTGAAACTCTAAATGCCAAAGAATACAATTGTATAATCTCAGCCCATAATTCAACTCTTTAAGTCCAGGTATGATTCTGATACATTTACACTGCACATCCTCCAAGGTCGTAAGAGACTTCCTAAGGTGTGGTACTCAGAACGTCTCTCGTGGTCCAGGTATGGTCTGCTCAGGACTTTGTATTCCTCTGCTTTTGTTACCGATTCAAACAATACAATTATGTTTGTCTGCCATTATCTGCTCTACAAATCCACGTTGATTCTCTCTGATCTGCTGAAAGATTTTCAAGGTGTTCGGTCACTCAATCCTTCATTTATAGACCCAATCATTCCCCAGCAACAGCCATTGGACTGACTGATCTGTAACCTCCTGGTTCCCCTCCCTCACCTTCTTTAAAAAGCAGAATGACAGATAGAATATTCCATGCTGAAGGAACGATTGCAAGAGAGATAGTTGGGGCATCTGCAGCATTCTCACCTGATACCTTTAACACATTGGGATGGAATCCATCTGTTCCTGGTGATTTGTCAGGCCTTTTGAGCCACAGAGCAAGGATTTGATAGGGTAGATGCAGAGAGAGTGTGAGATAATCACTCAGATATCCAAGGGAGTGCTGCACTATCAGAGATGCTGGGCGCTGTTTACAAGCCGATTTGGTGTAATGATGGGGCAGTTGAATCTCACGAGAACCTCTTGCAAGATTCACAACACTCGACATGTCTGGCGAGATTCAACCGAAACTCGCCAGATGTTGCAATCTGGATCTTGCCCGTGTCCGGGAACTAAGGTCCTCCCCAGCGAGGTCTGGACCAAGCACAATTTAGTGCTGGTCCACACAAACGTGGATCAGGTGTAACGGCACCTTGGAGGTCTCCCACACCATTGGAGATCCCTGGGAGGTCGGGGGACAGGGCAGGTTGGCTCTCCCCCTGGCATCCAGGCATTGCCAGCTTGCCACCTTGGTGGTACTGCTAGGCTGGTGGGGCACTGCCAGGTTGCTGGGGTGGTAGTGCCAGGCTGCCCAGGTGCCAGGGTGGCACTGCTTAGGGTCGGTTCCTGAGGGGGATCATGCCCATGAAAGGCTGGGATGAGGCGGGGTGTGAAGGGGGTGAAGGTATGAAGGGGCCTCAAAGATTGGTGGTTGAAGGGTGGTGTTTCTGAAAAGGAAGGGGCCCGGAAAGGGGCAGGAGAGGCCTAAAATGATGAGGCTGGGGAGGGTTCTCAGCAATCCCATAGCAGGGTGTCCTCACTTGGGGTAGGGGTGGGGTAACATCATCTGTGGGTGGGGGGGAACCTTCTAGCTCACTTAGAGATCGGGGCACCCTTTCAAAATGTCAGCCCGATCTCGGAGGACCCGGTCTCACCTCCGAGTTCAGTGATGAAAACATTTCTAAGTGTGGGCTAGAGTGGGCAGAAACTCCCCAAGGCCCAAAGCAATGACTAAGTGGGGGTAAATACCCGTCTGTATCTCACCCAAAAGGCCAATCAGAAACACCTTGTCAAATCCGCCCAAAATGGCACTCAGAAATGTTTTGGTTGAATCGTGCCTGCTGCCTTTCAAATTATTATAAACTGAGGCCTTGTCAGGTGGATATAAAATATTTTCCATGACAATAATTTGAAGAATAGCCGAGGGATTATCCCTGGCGTCCAGGCCCACAGCTACACCTCCAGCAACAGTATCAAAAACCGATTAATTATCTCCGTGCTGTTAGTGGGATCTTGCTGAGCACAAATTAGCTGCACCACAATGTCTGTGCATCAAAAGTATTTCATTGGCTGTGATACATTGTGGGACCTTCTGGCAAAGGGTAAATGTGAGTGAGACACATTTGACCAATCCTTGATTTGAACTGGGTGTGGAAACTGGGAGAACAGAGATCGAAGACGCAATCCAACGGCCGCGTCACGCCCGACTCTCGACTCCAGGCGTGACTCGCAAGATTTACTCTGCTCGCCCACGCCTCGCAATATCCAACGGGATCTCACGAGATGTCGCGATCTGGATCCTGCTCACAATGGGCAGGACACAAATCTGCTTAACGGCGCAAGGGGCGGGTTTCTCTCAGCCTGGGGCCGGGCCGGAGAATCCCCGTGACTGGCGCGGATCACACGCCACGCCGCTTTACGCCGGCACACCAATCTCCGCAGAGCGGAGAATTGGCACCACTGGTGCCGACGTGGTTGGCACGGCGCCACTCTACGCGGCCAGCCCGCCGATTCTCAGCCCGGGAGTGGCCATCGTAAAAACTCCGGATCCCGCTGGCGCCGTCCACACCTGCTCCCAGCCAGCGGGAACTCGGCGTGGAAGGGTCGGGGGGCGGCCTGTTGGGGGGGGGGGCTCTCTGATGTGGCCTGGCGCGCGGGGCCCACCGATCGGCGGGCCAGCCTCTGTGGTTGGCGGCCTCCTTTCCTCCGCGCCGGCCCCTGTAGTCCTGCGCCATGTTGCGTTGGGGCCGGCGCGTTGAAGGAAGCCACTGCGCATGTGCGCGTGGGCGCCGGTGCCACTGCCCATGTGCGCGTGGGCGCCGGTGCCACTGCCCATGTGCGCGTGGGCGCCGGTGCCACTGCCCATGTGCGCGTGGGCGCCGGTGCCACTGCCCATGTGCGCGTTGGCGCCGGTGCCACTGCCCATGTGCGCGTTGGCGCCGGTGCCACTGCCCATGTGCGCGTTGGCGCCGGTGCCACTGCCCATGTGCGCGTGGGCGCCGGTGCCACTGCCCATGTGCGCGTTGGCGCCGGTGCCACTGCGCATGCACGGATCCCGCGACACACAATTGACGCCGGTATCACCAGCTGGAGCGGCGTTGGTCGCTCCAGTGCAGTGCTGGCCCCCTGTAGGGGCCAGAATTTCTGATCCTGAGGCCGTGATGACGCCGTCGAGAAACGCGATGGAGTTCCCGACAGTGTCAACACGTAGCCTCAGGATCACAGAATTCCGCCCAAGATGTATCTGGCAAATTTTTAAAAATATAAATTTAGAGTACTCAATTCGTTTTTTCCAATTAAGGGGCAATTTAACGTGGCCAAATCCACCTACCCTGCACATCTTTGGGTTGTGGGAGTGAAACCCACGCAGACACGAGGAGAATGTGCAAACTCCACACGGGCAGTGACCCAGAGCCGGGATCGAACCTGGGACCTCAGCGCTGTGAGACTGCAGTGCTAACCACTGCACCACCGTGCTGCCCTATCTCTGCTGAATTTAACCAGCGTCCGGGATCGAACCCCTCGTCAAGAAGACCCCCAGCTGGGCATCATTTCGCAATGATCTCTGCAAACGGGGACCAGGTGGAACCACTTGGTGGTTGGGGGGGGGGGGGGGTATCCGGGGGTTGGGTGGGGGGGGGTCCGGGGTTGGGGGAGGTGGGGGGGGGGGGGGGGGGTGTCCGGGGGTTGGGTTGGTAAACCCGCCCACAATTGGACTCTGTTTTTTTGTTAAATTACGCTGGAATCTTTACAATCGAGGAATATCGACGGGGAACATAGGAGCACAAAGGGTGGACCGGTGGTGCAGTGGGTTAGCACTACTGCCTCATGGTGCCGAGGACTCAGATTCGATCCCGGGCCTGGGGTCACTGTCCGTGGGGAGTTTGCACATTCTCCCCGTGCCTGTGTGGGTACCACCCCCACAACCCAAAGATGTGCAGGCTAGGAGGATTGGACACGCTAAATTGCCCCTTCATTGGAAAAAAATTAATTGGGTACTCTAAATTTTTTTTTTTTTAAAAGAACCTAGGAGCATGAACCATAACACAATCAATAAAACAGAGAAAGAAAATAAAATTTGGGCTGGAGGGAGAAAAGCACGAGAGAGATTGGATCTCGAGGTCAGAGAAAGATCAGCCATCAGGCAATAATGATACATCTCAGAGGCTACGTTTGCTAAACGATTCCCACTTCCCCGTAATATTAAATTTGCAGTTTCAATCCAGGGTCAGGATCAAAATTAGACAGAGAGGGAAGCCACTGCAAACATCTCTGGCAGACACATACTTGTACTTGACACATAGCTGGTGGAGCCCCAGTGTGGGACACCCTCCACTGTGATCTCAGAACAGAAGAGACACAGTGCCCAATACTGTGTTGGGGGTTTGGGAAAGGCATGGGGGGGGGGGGGGGGGGGGGGGGGGCGGGATGAAGGCTAGGCAGCTGAAGGGAGGCGAGAAAGGTTGGATCCATTGGGTTAATGTCTTCCCAGAACTGGGACGAGGAGAGCTGAATAAAAGCTTAGCCAAAGAGATGCATCTTCCCGAGGGGCTCAGAGAGGGAGGTGAAGAAGCAGAAGGCTTTAGGAGAGGATTCGAAGGCAGAGCCAACCAAGAATGGGATAAAAGGGTTGGGTATTTTGCAAGAGCCAGATGGTATGGGGAGAGGCGGGATTGGAGGACTGAAGGATGTTAGACTGTACGGTCTGGGTGGGGTAGTCTGTGGATGAGGGTAATCGAACGTGAGCAGAGCTTCCTCCTGCCATGCAAGCTTGGCAATACAAACTCGAGTTTCTGCCTTTCTGGAACCGTTAGCCCAACTAGCTCCAGAGGTGACTAGCGAGATGGATCTGTAGGAGACCTGGGAACCCAGATCTGCAGAGTGAGCGATACAAGGAGGAAATGGAAGAAAATGAACGGCGAGGACATGTTCCCTTAATCCGACTCTAAATCTGAGCCCCTCCCGTAATCATCTCGTCGCCTCGATCCCCCCAAACATTCTGGTGTTGCCAACATTCCAGGATTGCTCTGGATTTCCGGGAATTAATGATTAATTTCTGCACACTGCTGTCAGCAAACACCCAGGAGAGAAATCACAGGGGCATTAAAAAATATTTTTTATTACTTCAATTTAAAAATTATAATGGAGATAAAACTGTCAGAGATCTAAATAAAGCTGTTTGATTGACAGTCATGAATCTCGTTGGGCAGCAGAGAGAGTAATGTTCACCCCCAGGGGGTGGGCACAGGGACGAGGTGGAGCAAAGGATGCTTAAAAATAAAAACTAAAAAGAGGAAAATCCTTCTTCACCCTCTGTGCACGTCCAATTTTAAAGGAGGTGACTTGGGGGATGGGGGCGTGGAACTGTGGGGGGGGGGGGGGGGTCATGGGAGACAGATTGATGCTTAAAAACTTTTAAGGAGACTATACACCTTCATTTCAATGAAAGCCAGTAGCTAAAGGGTGGTGAGAAGGGCTGGATCCATTGGGTAATGTCTTTCCAGCACTGCTTGTGGGCTTGTTTGTCCAATTAAGGGGCAATTTAGCCGGACCAATCCACCTACCCTGCACATCTTTGGGTTGTGGGGGTGAGACCCACGCAGATACGGGGAGAATGTGCAAACTCCACACGGACAGTGACCAAAAACAGATTTAAGTTTCTTTAGCCTCTCTCTGAGGTCCAGATGAACAAACCCTTGGATTGGGAGGATGTTTTGCAGCAGTGTTTAGAATGGCCAAATTGAAAGCACAATTTTTGCCATAATTTCCTTGACGGAAACAGAACGCATGCCTACTGCTGAAAAAATACATTTTGTCAAAGCTTTTTGTCTTGCACTGATCAGGACAATTCGCAAGAATACTGATGTAAGGGAATACAACACATTTATACTGTGTGAGAAGATAATACTAATTATCGGCAAGCCAGCTCTGATTGGGAGAGGTGCTGTTATGAAGAATGCACCAGCTGATGGTGACTAACAGTTAACTGCCAGGCACTGTTTGGAATTGAAACCAGGCAGCTTGACTCGGATTGGGCAGCCATTGCCCTGAGGAATGAACCAAAGAATGGCTGGCACTCATTTTGTTCAGCTGAAACAGGTGCAATGTGTGTACATGTTCTTTCTGTCTGCAAAGAACAGATCCCCATCTCTTGATATATTAGCTTCCAGTACAAGCAAATTGTACTACACTGCGAGCATGTGGGGCAGCACGGTAGCACAGTGGGTAGCGCTGTTGTTTCACAGTTCCATGGTCCCAGGTTCAATTCTCGGCTTGGATCACTGTCTGTGTGGAGACTGCATGTTCTGCCTGTGTCTGTGTGGGTTTCCTCCAGGTGCCTCACACAAGTCCCAAAAGACGTGCTGTTAGGTAATTTGGACATTCTGAATTCTCCCTCTGTGAACCCGAACAGATGCCGGAATGTGGCGACTAGGGGCTTTTCACAGTAACTTCATTGCAGTGTTAATGTAAGCCTACTTGTGACAATAATAAACATTATTATCATGACTAACAATCTTAAATTGGTTGTCAGCATAATTCTGAGCATACTGAGGATGAATTAGAAAACGCTGTCCAAGCACGGAATCACATCTAATGTGTTTTGAGTTTTGCAAGCAAGGACTGGTTGGATATGATCAGTATCTTGCCATTGTGATCAGTAAAAGGATATGATGTGGGGCTGCCGTACAAATATCTATGGCTTCCTTCAGTGGAACATTGGCGTTATTGGCAATCGCGTAAATAGGGCCCGAGCTATTTGCTTACCCTGCCAACTTAAAAAAAAAAACATTTGTAGAGTACCCAATAATTTTTGTCCAATTAAGGGGCAATTTAGCCGGACCAATCCACCTACCCTGCCCATCTTTGGGTTGTGGGGGTGAGACCCACGCAGATACGGGGAGAATGTGCAAACTCCACACGGACAGTGACCCGGGTCCAGGATCGAACCCGGGTCCTCGACGCCCTGAGGCAGCAGTGCTAACCACTGTGCCACCATGCCACCCCACCCTGCCAACTTGCTATTGAAATAGGGCAGCAAAGGCAACCTGCAGGATAATGGCTACTCTAGTCCGATTGTATCATTGTATATATCACATCAAGGCATGACTGAACCCAAAGCCATCAGTTTTGGCCCTGGAAAGTGCACAGTCGACCTTCGAATACCCCAGAAGGGAAAGATGAAAATCGCTTATTGTCACAAATAGGCTACAAATGAAGTTACTGTGAAAAGCCCCTAGTCGCCACATTCCGGCACCTGTTTGGGGAGGCTGGTACGGGAATTGAACCGTGCTGCTGGCCTGCCTTGGTCTGTTTTCAAAGCCAGCGATTTAGCCCTGTGCTAAACCAGCCCCATAGACTCAAAACATTTGAGCAAGAAGTGAAGCTAGCTGCTCCAACTTGCTACGGTGCTGTCACAAAGCCAAAGAGACATTGTGCTTAGCACACAATGAGTAATGTGGTGTATGAATTTCAGTACCAGTGTGAGGCTTGGTATCCCAAAGTCTATGGATCATATCAAACAGCATTTGCGTGCACTGGAAGCTATATTTATTAATACACGAGACAGAAAAAAAACATGTACAGACATTGTGCCTGCCTGTTTCAGCTAAACAAAATAAGTGACAGCCATTTACTGGCTCAGTCCTCAGGGAAATGGCTTACCCAATCAGAGTCGAGGTGCCTGGTTTTCAATTTCAAACAATGCTTGACAGTTAATTGTCAGTTACCATCAACTGGTGCGTTCTCCATCTTACTAATCAGAGTCCACTTGCCAACCAACCAGCATTCGCCTCTCAGGCAGCATAAATTTGTTGCATTCCCTTACATTGGTATTGTTGTGATTGGTCTGATGAGTGCAAGATGAAAAGCTTTGGCAAAATCTCTCTTTTCAGTAATACTCTAGTTCTGTATTATCAAACGGCTCACGTGAATAATTAGTCCACTGTTACATGGGATAAAGTGGAATAAATGGTTCCTTATTGTCCAGGAATTCTCTGCCTCAGATTACCCTGGAAGGACAACATATCCCAAAACATTTGAGCAACAAGTGAAGCTAGCTGCTCCACCCTGCTACAGTGCTGGTGCCAATAACTCCAATAACTTGCATTTATATAGTGCCTTTAACACAATAAACATCCCAAGTTTTTTCACAGCAGCAATTATGGAAACATAGAAAATAGGAGATGTAGGCCATTCAGCCCATCAAGACTGCCCCGCCATTCAATAGGTTTATGACCAATCCTCTATCTCAATGTCATAGTCCCATGCTCTCCAATTGGCCTGCACAGGCTTCTGCGGTAGAGAATTCCACAGATTCACCACCTCCTGCGTGAGGAGGTTTCTCCTCACCTCAGTCCTAAATGGCCAACCCTGTATCCTGAGACTGTGACCCTTTGCGCTAGACCCTCCACCCAACCAGAGGAAACATCAACCCTCCCACCCAGTCTGTTCAACCCTGTCACAATTGTTTGTTTCAATGAGATCCTCTCTCATTCCTCAAAACTCCAATGAATACAGGCCCAATCGACTCAATCTCTCCTCATATGGTACTCCTGCCGTCCAGGATCCAGCCTGGTGAACCTTCACTGCACTCCCTCAATGGCAGATCTAACTTTACTGAGGTCCGGAGACCAACAGAACACACAATAATCCAGGTGTGGTCTCAGCATTTCCCTGCACAGCTGCAGTAAGATAACTTTGCTCATCCACTCATGTCCTCTTACCACAAAGGTTCACAGACCTTCCTAACTGCTTGCTGTACCTGCATGTTTGCGTTCAATAGCTGGTGTATAAGAACACCCATTCCCTTTGTACATCAACATTTCCCAATCTACCACGATTTAAATAATACTTTCACATTCCATCTAGTCTTCTGTCATCGGTAAACTTGGAAATATTACATTTGATTCCCTCATTCAAATAGTTGAGATATATATATATATATATATATATATATATATATATATTGTGAATAGCTGGGACCCAAGATCTGATCTCTGTGTCACAGAATTGTTATGGAGCAGGAGGCATATGGCCCACCATGTCTGTACCGGCTCCCCAAACGGCTATTATAGCTGAAGGCCATTGCCCTGCCTTTACCCGTACATCTGCAGAAGTCATAATCTAATGCCCACTTGAATGCCTCCCACCACTTTCTCCTCTAAAAGAGACCCACTTATTCCTACTCTCTGTTTCCTGTCTGCTGAGCAAGTCTCACTCCATGCCAATGTATTACCCCTCCAATCCCACCATCTTTTATTAAACCACATAAGGAGATATCAAGACAGGTCACCTGGTCGCAACGCTCAGTTTTCATGAGCAGCTGAACAAGCATCTTAAAGGTGAGGAGAGAAGTTAGTCCCAGACCGCGTTTTAGTTAATTAATAGACCCACATTTGGATGAGATGGGCAAACAGTACAATAATTTGTATTGGCAATGCTTGAAACAGTTCAATGTAATTGGGAGTAAGCACTTTATATAATAGCTGATTTTAACTTGCTACTCCTTATTTCACAATGAGAACCAGCCCTAAACCTCCAAACAGCAACAATAACTCTCACTGATTTAGCACCTTTAACAGTGAAACATCCAAAAGGAGGTATTAGGACAGGCAATCAGCAGCATGATCAAAGAGGTGGGTTTTAGGTAGAGCTTTAAAGGGGAAGAGATGTAAAGAGGGGGAGATGTGTAGGGAGGGTATTCAGAGCTTAGCTAGGGCTTAGGTCACTGAAGGCTCAGCCATCAATGGTGGAGCCATTCAAATTGGGAATAGAACAAAGAACAATACAGCACAGGAACAGGCCCTTCGGCCCTCCAAGCCAATACCTGTCATGATACCTCCCTTCGCCAAAACCCTCAGCACTTCCTGGTGCCGTATCCTTCAAAGAACAAAGAACAATAAACAAAACACAGTGCTTAAAAAGCAAGAATTCGAAGGAGCGTGGATATAGCAGAGGCCAGTGAAGATTACAGACCATGGAGGGATTTGAAAACCAGGATGAGGATTTCAAAATAGAGGTGTTGCTTGACCATGAGTCAACCATCAAGCACGGCGGTGATAGGTGAAGGGACTTGACGTGAGTTAGAGCACAGGCAGCAGAGTTTTGCTTGTCCAGTTGTTTACAGAGGATAGAATATGGGAGGGGCCAGGAGTGAACTGAAACATTCAGGTCGGAAGGTAACAAAGGCAGAATTAGGCTGGACTGGGCTAGAGTGAGCTGAGGTGGGCTGGGGAAAATCTGACAGTTCCTGGGACAAGAACTGAGAATCAAGATTTTGCAACACTGGGAAAACTGAAGTCAGATTCATTTCTGACCCATTGGTCAGGATCTGAGTGAACGAGTCCCGGGGATATTGCTCATCAAAGAAAAATCACAATGAACATGAATTTAATACATTTGCCCAAGTATGACACACTCATCTAAAGAAACAGGTCAAAGCCTCCTCCACATTCTTAAATCCCTTTCATCACGATCAAATACTGCAGGTTAAGTTAATTCACCCTGTTACCTGATCAAAACCGGTTGCACTGGAGTAAGCAGAAATATTTTGATCCTGCTTCGTGTCTAACCTGACAGCCAGGCTGAAGTAAGCAGTTGTCTCCCAGTATTAAGGAGTTAACCTGGAGTCAGCTGCTTTCTCCCCATTTCCATTCCTAACACAGCACCACGCTGTAGTCTACAGTTGCAAACCTCTCTAGGCTTGGCCAGGAGTCGACAGGAAGCTTAGATTAATCTCTAAAATATTACTGCAAGCAACCTCCAGAACAGTCAGGGGAGACCCTTAAAAAAATATTTATTCTCAACACCCCCCCACAAAATCTCACACACTTCCATTTATTAGTTGTTCTTTTTATAGAATTTACAGTGCAGAAGGAGGCATCATACTTTGAATGCGAGGCTTTGCAGGCAATTAAGTCTTTACAGGTCCAGACGGAGCAACTGGAGAGAGGGAGAATCACATCCTGTGGGCTGGTTTAGCACAGTGGGCTAAACATCTGGCTTGTAATGCAGGACAAGCCAGCAGCGTGGGTTCAATTCCGGCCTCCCAGAACAGGCGCCGGAATGTGGCGACTAGGGTTTTTTTCACAGTAACTTCATTGTAGCCTACGTGTGACAATAAGCAATTATTATTATTCTTTAAAGTATCGTCTTGCATCTTTGACTTTGTCTGTATATATGTTTATGGAATCTACTTCTTCATTCGCCTGGGGAAGGAGCTGTGCTCTGAAAGAACATAAGAACATAAGAACTAGGAGCAGGAGTAGGCCATCTGGCCCCTCGAGCCTGCTCCGCCATTCAATGAGATCATGGCTGATCTTTTGTGGACTCAGCTCCACTTTCCGGCCCGAACACCATAACCCTTAATCCCTTTATTCTTCAAAAAACTATCTATCTTTACCTTAAAAACATGTAATGAAGGAGCCTCAACTGCTTCACTGGGCAAGGAATTCCATAGATTCACAACCCTTTGGGTGAAGAAGTTCATCCTAAACTCAGTCCTAAATCTACTTCCCCTTATTTTGAGGCTATGCCCCCTAGTTCTGCTTTCACCCGCCAGTGAAAACAACCTGCCCGCATCTATCCTATCTATTCCCTTCATAATTTTAAATGTTTCTATAAGATCCCCCCTCATCCGGAGTGATTCTCATCCATTTTTTGGCGGGCGCGGAGACTTCTGGAGTCCCCAGAAGGTAGAATCCTGCCCACTGTGAGGGGGAGACAAACAGACATATATAGGCAATGTGAGACAGAGGCAGAGAGAGAGAGGCAGACAGACATATATAGGCAATGTGAGACAGAGACAGAGAGAGAGAGGCAGAGAGACAGACAGACATATATAGGCAATGTGAGACAGAGACAGAGAGAGAGAGGCAGAGAGACAGACAGACATATATTGGCAATGTGAGACAGAGACAGAGAGAGAGAGGCAGAGAGACAGACAGACATATATAGGCAATGTGAGACAGAGACAGAGAGAGAGAGGCAGACAGACAGACAGCCATATATAGGCAATGTGAGACAGAGACAGAGAGAGAGAGGCAGACAGACATATATAGGCAATGTGAGACAGAGACAGAGAGACAGACAGACATATATAGGCAATGTGAGACAGAGACAGAGAGACAGACAGACATATATAGGCAATGTGAGACAGAGACAGAGAGACAGACAGACATATGTAGGCAATGTGAGACAGAGACAGAGAGAGAGAGGCAGACATATATAGGCAATGTGAGACAGAGACAGAGAGACAGACAGACATATATAGGCAATGTGAGACAGAGACAGAGAGACAGACAGACATATATAGGCAATGTGAGACAGAGACAGAGAGAGAGAGGCACAGACAGACATATATAGGCAATGTGAGACAGAGACAGAGAGACAGACAGACATATATAGGCAATGTGAGACAGAGACAGAGAGACAGGCAGACATATATAGGCAATGTGAGACAGAGACAGAGAGAGAGGCAGACATATATAGGCAATGTGAGACAAACAATATGCGACAAAGAGAGAGAGACAGACAGACATATAGAAACAATCTTAGAGAGAGAGAGACAGAGAGACAGACAGACATATATAGGCAATGTGAGACAGAGAGAGAGAGGCAGAGAGACAGACAGACATATATAAACAATATGCGACAAAGAGAGAGAGACAGACAGACATATAGAAACAATATGCGACAAAGAGAGAGAGAGACAGACAGACATATAGAAACAATCTTAGAGAGAGACAGAGACAGACAGACATATATAAACAATATGCGACAAAGAGAGAGAGACAGACAGACATATAGAAACAATCTTAGAGAGAGAGAGACAGAGAGACAGACAGACATATATAGGCAATGTGAGACAGAGAGAGAGAGGCAGAGAGACAGACAGAGATATAGAAACAATCTTAGAGAGAGAGAGACAGAGAGACATATATAAACAATATGAGAGAGAGAGAGACAGACATATAGAAACAATATGAGACAGAGACAGAGAGACATATATAAACAATATGAGACAGACAGAGAGACAGACAGACATATAGAAACAATCTTAGAGAGGGAGAGACAGAGAGACATATATAAACAATATGAGAGAGAGAGACAGAGAGACAGAAAGACATATATAAACAATATGAGAGAGAGAGAGAGAGACAGACATATAGAAACAATATGAGACAGAGAGAGAGACAGACAGACATATAGAAACAATCTTAGAGAGAGGGACAGACAAACATGTAAACAATGTGAGACAGAGAGACATATATAAACAATGCATGAGAGATATATATCTACACACACACACACACAATATGTGTGAGAGATATATACATAAACAACGTGTGATATATATATATCTATAAAAAAACAATGTGTGAGAAAGAGACAAACATATACAAATAATTTGTGTGAGAGACAAACATATATAAACAATGTGAGAGAGAGAGAGAGACAAACATATATAAACAATGTGTGAGAGAGACAATCATATATAAACAATGCGTGAGAGATATATATGTATATAAACAATATGTGAGAGAGGCAAACATATATAAACAATGTGAGAGAGACAGACAAACATATGTAAACAATGTGAGAGAGAGATATGCACACACACACACATATATATAAACAACGTGAGAGACAAACATATATAAACAATGTGTGAGAAAGAGACAAACATAAACAATGTGTGAGAGAGAGACAAACATATATAAACAATGTGTGAGAGAGACAGACAAACATATATAAACAATGTGTGAGAGAGAGACAGACATATATAAACAACATGTGAGAGAGACAAACATATATAAACAATGTGTGTGAGAGACAGACAAACATACATAAACAATGTGTGAGAGACAAACATATGTAAACAATGAGAGAGATATGCACACACACACACACATATATATATATAAACAATGTGAGAGACAAACATATATAAACAATGTGAGACAGAGAGACATATACAAACAATATGTGATATATATACATATCAAATAATGTGAGAGAAAGAGACAAATATATAAACAATGTATAAGAGAGAAAGACAAACATACATAAACAATGTGTGAGAGAGAGACAAACATATATAAGCAATGTAAGAAGAAAGACAAACATATGTAAACAATGTGGGAAAGAGACAAACATATAAACAATGTGTGAGAGAAAGACAAACATATATAAGCAATGTAAGAAGACAAACATATGTAAACAATATGAGAGAGAAAGACAAACATATATAAACAATGTGAGAGAGAGAGACAGACATATATAAACAATGTGTGTGAGAGAGACAGACATATATAAACAATGTGTGAGAGAAAGACAAACATATAAACAATGTGAGAGAGAGACAAACATATATAAACAATGTGTGAGAGACACTGACATATATAAACAATGTGTGCGCGAGAAAGACAAACATATATAAACAATGTGTGAGAGACCAACATATATAAACATTGTTTATGTATGTTTGTCTTTCTCACATTATTTATATATGTCTGTCTCTCACACACATTGTTTATATATGTTTGTCTTTCTCTCACATTGTTTATATATGTTTGTCTGTCTCTCACACACATTGTTTATATATGTTTGTTTTTCTCTCACATTGTTTATATATGTTTGTCTCTGTCTCACATTGTTTATATATGTTTGTCTGTCTCTCTCACACATTGTTTATATATGTTTGTCTTTCTCACACATTGTTTATATATGTTTGTCTTTCTCTCACACATTGTTTATATATGTTTGTCTTTCTCACACATTGTTTATATATGTTTGTCTCTATATGTTTGTCTCTCTCTCACACAATGTGTGAGAAAGACAAACATATCTAAACAATGTGTGAGAGACACTGACATATATAACCAATGTGTGAGAGAGAGACATATCTAAACAATGTGTGAGAGAGAGACAAACATATATAAACAATGTGTGAGAGAGAGACATATCTAAACAATGTGTGAGAGAGAGACAAACATATATAAACAATGTGTGAGAGAGAGACATATCTAAACAATGTGTGAGAGAGAGACATATCTAAACAATGTGTGAGAGAGAGACATATCTAAACAATGTGTGAGAGAGAGACAAACATATATAAACAATGTGTGTGAGACAAACATATGTAAACAATGAGAGAGATATGTACACACACATGTATATAAACAACGTGAGAGACAAACATATATAAACAATGTGAGACAGAGAGACATATATAAACAATATGTGATATATATATATATATAATAATGTGAGAGAAAGAGACAAATATATAAACAATGTGAGAGAGAAAGACAAACATACATAAACAATCTGAGAGAGAGACAGACATATATAAACAATGTGAGAGAGAAAGACAAACATATATAAACAATGTGTGAGAGAGACATACGTATATAAACAATGTGTGTGAGACAGACATATATAAACAATGTGTGTGAGACAGACATATATAAACAATGTGTGTGAGACAGACATATATAAACAATGTGTGTGAGAGAGACAGACATAAACAATGTGTGTGAGAGAGACAGACATATATAAACAATGTGTGTGAGAGAGACAGACATATATAAACAATGTGTGTGAGACAGACAGACATACATAAACAATGTATGTGAGACAGACATATATAAACAATGTGTGTGAGAAAGACATATATAAACAATGTGTGTGAGACAGACAGACATATATAAACAATGTGAGAGAAAAAGACAAGCATACATAAACAATGTATGTGAGAGACATACATATATAAACAATGTGTGTGAGACAGACAGACATACATAAACAATGTGTGTGTGAGAGACATACATATATAAACAATGTGTGTGAGAGAGACAGACATATATAAATAATTTGTGTGAGATAGAGACATATATAAACAATGTGTGTGAGGGACAGACATATATAAACGATGTGTGTGTGAGAGACAGACATATATAAATAATGTGTGTGAGATAGAGACATATATAAATAATGTGTGTGAGATAGAGACATATATAAACAATGTGTGTGTGTGAGACAGACATATATAAATAATGTGTGTGAGATAGAGACAGACATATATAAACAATGTGTGTGAGAGAGATATAAACGATGTGTGTGAGAGACAGACATATAAACAATGTGTGTGAGAGACAGACATATAAACAATGTGTGTGAGAGACAGACATATATAAACAATGTGTGTGAGAGACAGACATATATAAACAATGTGTGTGAGAGAGAGACAAACATATATAAACAATGTGTGTCTGAGACAGACATATATAAACAATGTGTGTGAGAGAGAGACAGACATATATAAACAATGTGTGTGAGAGAGAGACAAACATATATAAACAATGTGTGTCTGAGACAGACATATATAAACAATGTGTGTGAGAGACAGACATATATAAACAATGTGTGTGAGAGAGAGACAAACATATATAAACAATGTGTGTCTGAGACAGACATATATAAACAATGTGTGTCTGAGACAGACATATATAAACAATGTGTGAGAGAGAGAGACATATATAAACAATGTGTGTGAGAGACAGACATATATAAATAATGTGTGTGAGAGAGAGACATATATAAACAATGTGTGTGAGAGACAGACATATATAAATAATGTGTGTGTGTGAGACAGACATATAAATAATGTGTGTGAGAGAGAGACATATAAACAATGTGTGTGAGAGACAGACATATATAAATAATGTGTGTGTGTGAGACAGACATATAAATAATGTGTGTGAGAGAGGGACAGACATATATAAACAATGTGTGAGAGAAAGACAAACATATATAAACAATGTGTGTGAGAGAGAGACATATATAAACAATGTGTGTGAGAGACAGACATATATAAACAATGTGTGTGAGAGAGAGACATATATAAATAATGTGTGAGAGAGACAGACATATATAAACAATGTGTGAGAGAGAGAGATATATATAAACAATGTGTGTGTGTGAGAGACATATAAATAATGTGTGTGAGAGAGAGACATATATAAACAATGTGTGTGAGAGACAGACATATATAAATAATGTGTGTGTGTGAGACAGACATATATAAACAATGTGTGAGAGAGAGACAGACATATATAAACAATGTGTGTGTGAGAGAGAGACATATATAAACAATGTGTGAGAGAGAGACAAACATATATAAACAATGTGTGTGAGAGAGAGACATATATAAACAATGTGTGAGAGAGAGAGACATATATAAACAATGTGTGTGAGAGAGACATATATAAATAATGTGTGAGAGACAGTCATATATAAATAATGTGTGTGAGAGAGAGACAGACATATATAAACAATGTGTGAGAGAGAGACAGACATATATAAACAATGTGTGTGTGAGAGAGAGATATATAAACAATGTGTGAGAGAGAGACAAACATATATAAACAATGTGCGTGAGAGAGAGACATATATAAACAATGTGTGAGAGAGAGACAAACATCTATGAACAATGTGTGAGAGACAAACATATATAAACAATGTGTGTCTGAGACAGACATATATAAACAATGTGTGTGAGAGAGAGACATATATAAACAATGTGTGAGAGAGAGACAAACATATATAAACAATGTGTGTGAGAGAGAGACATATATAAACAATGTGCGAGAGAGAGACAAACATATATAAACAATGTGTGTGAGAGAGAGACATATATAAATAATGTGTGTGAGAGACAGATATAAATAATGTGTGTGAGAGAGAGACAGACATATATAAACAATGTGTGTGAGAGAGAGACATATATAAATAATGTGTGTGAGAGACAGACATATATAAATAATGTGTGTGAGAGAGAGACAGACATATTTCAACAATGTGTGAGAGACAGACATATATAAACAATGTGTGTGAGACAGACATATATAAACAATGTGTGTGTGAGAGAGAGACATATATAAACAATGTGTGAGAGAGAGACAAACATATATAAACAATGTGTGTGAGAGAGAGACATATATAAACAATGTGTGTGAGACAGACATGTATAAACATTGTGTGTGAGAGAGAGACATATAAAAACAATGTGTGAGAGAGAGACAAACATATATAAACAATGTGTGTCTGAGGCAGACATATATAAACAATGTGTGTGAGAGAACGACAAACATATAAACAATGCGTGTGTGAGAGAGACATATATAAACAATGTGTGTGAGAGAGAGACATATATAAACAATGTGCGAGAGAGAGACAAACATATATAAACAATGTGTGTGAGAGAGAGACATATATAAATAATGTGTGTGAGAGACAGATATATATAAACAATGTGTGTCTGAGACAGACATATATAAACAATGTGTGTGAGAGACAGACATATATAAACAATGTGTGTGTGAGAGAGAGACATATATAAACAATGTGTGAGAGAGAGACAAACATATATAAACAATGTGTGTGAGAGACAGACATATATAAACAATGTGTGAGAGAGAGACAGACATATATAAACAATGTGTGAGAGAGAGAGACAAACCTATATAAAGTGTGCGAGGGAAAGAGACAAACGTATATAAACAATGTGTGTGAGAGAGACAGACATAAACAATGTGTGAGAGAGAGGCAGACATATATAAACAATGTGTGAATATATATATAGATAAAAACAATGTGTAAGAGAAAGAGAGACAATCATACATAAACTGTGTGAGAGAGCGAGAGAGCGACAAACGTATATAAACAATATGTGAGAGAGAGACAATCATATATAAACAATGTGTGAGAGACAAACGTATATAAATAATGTGTGTGAGAGAGAGAGACAGACATATATAAACAATGTGTGATAGAGATATAAACAATGTGTGAGATATATATACATATAAATACAGTGCGAGAGGGATAGACTAACATATATACACAATGTTAGATATATATAGATATAAACAATGTGTAAGATAGTCTAACATATATAAATATGTGAGAGATATGTATATACATATAAAAACAATGTGTGAGAGAGATATGTATATATAAATAATGCTTGTGAGAGAGACAGACATATATTAACAATGTGGGAAAGTGAGAGAGAGATATATAAATAATGTGCGAGAGACAGACATATATAAACAATGTGTGTGAGAGAGAGAGGCAGACATAAACAATGTGAACGCAACATGGTGGTGCAGTGGTTAGCACTGCTGCCTATGCGCTGAGGACCCAGGTTAAATCCCGGCCCTGGGTCACTGTCCGTATGGAGGTTTCACATTCTCCCCGTGTCTGCATGGGTCTCACTCCCAAAAACCAAAGATGTGCAGGGTACATAGAACATACAGTGCAGAAGGAGGCCATTCGGCCCATTGAGTCTGCACCGACCCACTTAAGCCCTCACTTCCACCTTATCCCCGTAACCTAATAACCCCTCCTAACCTTTTTGGACACTAAGGGCAATTTAGCATGGCCAATCCACCTATCCTGCACGTCTTTGGACTGTGGGAGGAAACCGGAGCACCCACAGGAAACCCACGTGGGGAGAACGTGCAGACTCCGCACAGACAGTGACCGAACGGGGACCCTGGCGCTGTGAAGCCACAGTGCTATCCACTTGTGCTACTGTGCTGCCCAAAATTTAGCGGCCACGCTAAAATGTTTTTTTTAAATAAATTTAGTGTACCCAATTAATTGTTTTCCAATTAAGGGGCAATTTAATGTATTCAATCCACCTCCCTTGCACATCTTTGGGTTGTGGGGCGAAACCCACGCAGACACAGGGAGAATGTGCAAACTCCACATGGACAGTGACCCAGAGCGGGGATCGAACCTGGGACCTCAGCGCCGTGAGGCAGCAGGGCTAACCCACTGCGCCAATGGGAAAAAAAATAATTGGGTAGTCTAAATTTATCTAAAACAAATAAACAATGAGAGAGCAAGAGAGAGAGAGCCAGACAGACAGACGGACAGAGAGAGAGAAAGTTAAACAATGTGAGAGAAAGGCAGAGAGAGATCTGTGTAAACAGAGTCAGGGACATTAAGCAAAAATGACAGATATCCAAGTGCCAGTATGGTAGAGCCGACTGAATCATATTAACTAAATAACAGAATAAAGGATCATTTGTTCACATAAAATTAACATAAACAATTGCTGTTTTACGAGGAATTGATCACATGTGAGCAAAGGTGGGAAGATTAAATGTGTTTTAATGTCTGGAGTCTTTTAGCCCCATTGCATTTTTAAACTCATCTACAACCGGAGGGGAACCACTTTAGGGTCAATTGTCCGGTTATTTATATCCTGCCATTTAATTAATTTCAGAATCAGTGAAGGTTCTCAGCATTTTATGTGCAGTTCCTGCTGTAGGATTAGAAATTCCTAGAATTATCCATCCTGATCTGCTTCCTATGTTATGATGGTGAGGTGGAGATTCCCTCACTGAAGGGTCCGACACATTCTGGGCATGCTCCTGTGTGTACTCGCTGACCCCTGACTCTTGCCCCTTGACTATGTTGCTTAAATGTCTTTTCCTGGTGTATCATCGTAGACATTGGTGAAGAGCGTCACAATAAAGCCGATTCTCTTCTTGCCTTTTATAGAATCAAAGGGGCTGGTTTAGCACAGTGGGCTAAACAGTTGCCTTGTAATGCAGAACAAGATCAGCAGCAAGGGTTCAATTCCCGGGCCAGCCTCCCCGAACAGGTGTCGGAATGTGGCGACTAGGGGCTTTTCACAGTAACTTCATTGAAGCCGACTTGTGACAGTCAGCGATTATTATTAGAGAAGGAAGCCATTCAGCCCTTTTGATTATGCCAGCTCTCTGCAGGATCAATGCACTAGTCCCACTACCAACCGCCCTCCCCCCCCCCCCCCCCAGCCCTGACCCATATCCTTGTAAATATTTTCTCCACAGATAATTATCCAATTCTCCTTTGAAAGACTGAATGGAATCTGCCACCACCAGAGAGAGACTAGTATATATTAACACTTTCCACTTCTGGGCCCATTCCATTCTGGGCACTTCAAATAACCTTCAGGCCTATGAAGTGGGATTTGAACGCAGGAACCTCTGACTCAGAGGTGAGAATGATATACACGGAGTCACGGCTATGGCCAAAAGGCTATACAATTTTCCTCAGAGTGGCACGGTAGCACAGTGATTAGCACTGTCGCCAGGGACCCGGGTTCGATTCCCGGCTTGGGTCACTGTCTGTGTGGAGTCTGCACGTTCTCCCGGTGTCTGCGTGGGTTTCCTCCGGGTGATCCGGTTTCCTCCCACAAGTCCCGAAAGACGTGCTGTTAGGGGAATTGGACATTCTGAATTCTCCCTCTGTGTACCCGAACAGGCACCGGAGTGGGGCAACTAGAGGATTTTAACAGTAACTTTGTTGCAGTGTTAATGTAAGCCTACTTGTGACACTAATAAAGATTATCATTGCTCCATTCAATCCAGAAAAACGATGCATCAGATTGTCTTCTTTTCTTTTATAAATTTAGAGTACCCAATTATTTTCTTCCAATTAAGGGGCAATTTAGCGTGGCCAATCCCCCTACCCAGCACATCTTTGGGTTGTGGGGGTGAAACCCACGCAGACATGGGGAGAACGTGCAAACTCCACACGGACAGTGACCCAGGGCCGGGCTTCGAACCTGGGACCTTGGCGCCGTAGGCAGCAGTGCTAACCACTGCGCCACTGTGCTGCCCCAGATTGTATTCTTTTCAAACCCATTTTTTCCTCAAGGTGTTCGACACTGTGGAACAACTTACTTCCCTCAGCCTCATCTTCCTCTTCCAAGAATTCTAACATTCCAACATGATGTGCCCTAACCACCACTCTTCCATTTATCTTCTCCTCTCATTTCAAACATCATGGTGCCTTCACTGAGAGTCTCAGTCTATAACTAGCTTTTGCGATTTAAACAACCTCTAGTCAGAGGCCCCAGTTAACAGGCTTGGTAATGTTGCCACTTTCTATCTGATGTTCACCCACAGGCTGCAACCCAGATACTGGCTCTTCAACCCAACCAGTCCATGTTGGCCCTTCCCTCCCGAGCACAGTCTCTTGTCACATTACCCACCAGGCTCTCATCCACTTCAACCCATTTCCTTCCAGCCATCGCTCCAAACAATTTCTCAGCCACAAACCCTGGAATCAGCGTTGTCAGCTCTGGTTGGGCAAATTGTTGGAGGTTTCACTCCATGACCTGCCTCCATACTGCCCACTTCCACTAACGGTTGCCTGCACATGGTGATACACCAGCTTGGGGGAGAACCGGTCAACACAAAACTATCTGCTCTGTGCTTATTTCTCCTGTAGGGTGCTCACAGCTCTCCAGGTGACCCTTTAATTCCCGGAGAGTTGGCCACCCTACCTGGGAGCCTCACACCTCTCAAAAAGCCTTGGGTCACCCCAGAGTCACAGTAACACGGCCATTCCGCAATGTTGGCACGGATGGCGAGCTGAATCTGCCCCAGGTTGGCACTAAATCCAGAGTCGAGCTCAGAGCCTCAAAATCCCAGTTCCAAAGGGAATTGGCGCGAACTCACAAGAAGTCTCCACCAATCAGGTCAGGACCCCGATGAGGAGCGGGTACAGATTCAAATTTGCATCCTAACCCTAGTGCCAGAGCGAAACTAAACCGCCCCGCTCTCAAGCAACCCTTAAATATTCTGAATGGAACCCGAAATATGATTGCCTGTATCCACAGCAAACCCTCAGGCGTTTCCCCAGCAACCACCGTGGCAACACACAGGAACCATCCCCATCACTCATTGAGCCTGATGGCAACACCTTCAAAAACTAATTCTGGGCCTGGTTTTGCAATGTGGCCAATCCATGCAGGAAGGCTCCAGATGTTATTGGATAATTGCCCTGGTTTCTGGAAGGGGGAAGAAAGGGGTTATTTTTGCCACATAGACATTTCCACGGGGTGACCCATTTCAATACAATTTACAAGGTTTGTCAACTGTTTGTAAAAGGAAACATTAAAAATTGACACTTTCCTTTCCCCCTGCAGAGGGGGGGGTTGCGCCAGTTTAGAAGTTGCCTTAACATTTTTAATGGCATTTTTTGGAACTAATTGTCCTCAAATTTTCAGGAGGGGAGAGATACATTTTAAAGATATCTCTCGGTGGCAAAATACAATCTTATTGTCCAGACAATTGAACAGCGCCTCAAACATTCCTGTTACACGTTTAACTTTTACCAGCATCTGATTTTGGTTCTTTGATAATTTGTTACAGGTACCAGTTGTTTGTTTTTTTCCCCCAGATTTTTTCTGTTGCTTATAGAAAATATGAAGCAGCTGACTGCATAAAACAAAACAGCTCAAATGAAAACCCTCTCCATTGAATCGCCATCTCCACAACCCCTCTACCTCCCTCAATGAACTCCAGCAAGCATTTGCAAGACAGATCTGCCAAAACACGGGCAACCGAGAAAGTGACAAACTTTTTTAGGTGGGGTGGTGGGGGGGAATTAATAGAGAAAGGGGTGGAGGAGGAAAAAAAAATCACAAAATCCTGAGCAATGAAATTGCATTTTGTTAAAAATCGTTCAAACAAACTGCATCAAAGTGACAGATTATTTCACACAGGCATGGAGTGGGGGGTGGGGGGTGCATACAAATGATTAAAAATACATTAGAGAGAGGGGAAAAAAAGGAAAAAAAACAAAAAAGGGGACACTGTTTCAAAATCCTGAGACATCAGTTTAAATGTACATGTAAAGCCTGGGATGTGTGTCAATGGTATCATCCTAACATTGTAGAATTATGAGAAAAAAATGTATTTTTGACACATATTCACACTGTGACAAGAATAAAACAGAAACTATTATTTTATAAACACGCACACTGTTCTATCCCCTCCCCATATCTGTTTTTTTTAAAAGGAAATACAATAGCAAAAAGATCAAAAGGAGGGAATTTTCTTTGTATTTAAAAAAAAAATCAAAACGTCATAAGACATTAAAATTACTCACCGGGCAGGCAAGAAAATTCGGGAGTTAAAAAACGACAAAGAGGGGGTGGAGAGGGAGTGAGAGATAAAGATGAAAGGAGGGGAGCCGACTGAGTGGGGAGAGAGGGAGGGAAATAGCCAAGCCAGAGAGAGAGGGAGGGAGGGAGGGAGAGAGGGAGAGAAAGAGACAGAGAGAGGAAGAGACAGCGCAGCGAAATTCACCAGCAGCCGGCACCCTCCACTGCAGCCCAGGGGGAGAGCCCGGCTGCACACAGACAGCCAGCCGCCTGGCAAGGCAGCCAGCAGGGCAACCCTTCCCCTGAACAGGCAGGCTGCCCACCTGCACCCACTGCCCTGGCTGTGGGCCGGCTGTGCGGGCAGGGCAGCAAGATGCCAGCCCTCTGACAGCCCCCCAGTCTCCCCTCTGCGCCAAATGGTGCGTCCGCCTCAGAGCCACCCTGCTCATTCTGAACTCGCCCAGCAGTAATTATAGAATTAAAATCGCCGCAGCTCCTCTCATCGATTACAATATTGCACTCAATACAATGTCATGATTTTAACCTCGGTTGGAACAAGCTCTAACCCCCTTCTTACAATCAGCCTGCGAATTAAATAGCCCATGTCTGCCTGCTCCCTCCCCTCCCTCTATTATGAATTAATCTGTCCCCCTTTGTCATGGAAACTGCTGTGTAAACTTGGCAGGGTCCACCCCCCCCTCCCCTGGCGAAGGCCCTGCAGTGCCACCACTGCTGGGAGGGTGGAATTGCAGTGTGACTGGTTTACATAGGCAGCTTCCATTGAACACTCCAGCTGAGAGGTTGCTGGAGAAAGTACAGGGTGGCCAGCAGCGGGGCTGGGGCTGAATGGCCTGCTGTCTGCTGTCACCCACCACTTCACCAGCAACCCGCCCCCTGCCACGTCTCCAGCAAGGATAACTTGCATTTATATAGTGCTCCTCATGCAGTGAAACATCACAGGGGTGTCTTTGTACAGCGATATAATAATCTTTATTATTGTCACAAGTCGGCTTACATTAACACTGCAATGAAGGTACTGTGAAAAGCCCCTAGTCGCCACGTTCCCGCACCTGTTCGGGTACACTGAGGGAGAATTCAGAATGTCCAATTCACCTAACAAGCATGTCTTTCGGGACTTGTGGGAGGAAACCGGAGCACCCGGAGGAAACCCATGCAGACACGGGGAAAACGTACAGACTCTGCACAGACATTGACCCAAGCCAGAAATCGAACCTGGGACCCTGGTGCTATGAGGCAACAGTGCTAACCATTGTGCTACTGCGCCACCTTACTATTGGATCAGATGACCAAAAGAATGGTCAAAGATGTCGTTTTTTTTTTCTTCTTTTAAAAATAATTTTAGAGTACCCAATTTATTTTTTCCAATTAAGGGGAAATTTAGCGAGGCCAATCCACCTACCGGCACATCTTTTGGGTTGTGGGGCAAAACCCACACAAACACGGGGAGAATGTACAAACTCCACATGGATGGTGAGCCAGAGCCAGGATCGAACCTGGGACCTCATCGCCATGAGGCAGCAATACTAACCACTGCACTACCGTGCTGCCCAAAAGATGCAGGTTTTAAGGAAAATCTTAAAGCATAGAGAGGTGGAGAGGTTTAAGTTGATAATTCCATATCTCAGATATTCCATATCCCTGTGGTCGAGACAACTGAAGACACAGGGCCTAATGGTGACTGATAAAGATTGGGAATACAACAGAGGCTAGAACTAGAGGGGCACAGGGCTCTCAGCCGATTGTAGTACTCGAGGAAATTACTGGGATAGGGAAGGGGCAAGGATTATAAATGTGGATATCAGAATTCCTAATGGGGAAAAGTTGCCAGGCAGCATTATCGGTTATCGGCAACTCACCAAGGTTACTTCACAAGCAGCACACTTCTCATGGCCTATACCCCCACGAAGAGCATACGTTTCAATGCTGTGTGAACACCATCCTTTCTGAGTTCCTTACTTATGTCCCATCTTGGAAATATACGGGGCCGGATTCTCCGATTCAGAGACTAAGTGCTGAAGCCGGCGTGGGAACGGTGGCGTTTTACGACCAAAAAAACGGCGCAAAACGGCTACCAATCCTCCGTCTGGTAGGGGGCTAGCAGGCACGCAGCGTAGAGCCCCTGGCTCCAGCTGTGGATACGGCCGGATAATTGCCGGGTCCGTGGCTGCGCATGAGCACGGCGGCAGCCTGCAGCGGCCGGGCTGTGCAACACGGCGCCGGCCATTCGCGGACCCGCCATGCCAAATAGTGACCCCCTTTGGCCAGGCTCGCCTACCACGGACCACCCCCCTCCAGTGCCCCCAGCCCCTGCCAAAGCCACCCCCCGACCCGCGGATTGGTTCCCCTCCCCCGACTGTGGTGGCGCTGGACTGTCTGCAGCCGCCACGCCGGGTTCCCGAAAAAAATACCACACGCGACCGACGCCGTTGGGAACGCGGCCCATCGGGGGCAGAGCAACGGGGGGGGGAGGGCCTCAGGTAACGTCCTGAGGCCAGCCCGCAGCATGCAGCGTACTCCTAGAGTACGCCGTTCTGGAGGGGGCGGAGCGTCGCAAAAGCGGCACCGCCCCCGATTTTGGCGCCAACGTAGATTCTCCGGCCGATCGCCCAGGGCAGTTCTTTCACCATCACCGGGTCAGAAGCCTGGAACTGGAAGGGCGGCACAGTGGCGCAGTGGATAGCTCTGGGACTGCTGCGCTGAGGATCCGGGTTCGAATCCCGGCCCTGGGTCACTGTCCGTGCGGAGTTTGCACATTCTCCCCATGTCTGTGTGGGTTTCACCCCCACAACACAACGGTGTTCAGGGTAGGGGGATTGGCCACGCTAAATTGCCCCTTAATTGGAAAGACAAAAAAAAAACCTGGCTATCTCTTCCTCACAGCTCTCCGGGTTTGCCAAGAAGATGGCCAACCATGAAAAAAAAATTACAGTCTTGACAACCCAATTGCAAGAGGATGGCCAACCATTAAAGATATCACAGGTTCCCACTCGAGTTTAGTGCTGCCAAACAGTCCTTCAGTCTAATTCTTGCAAAAAAATAAGATCTCCACTACCCCAAACAGGCTCGATGGGACAAATGGCCCAGACCTGCATGTAATTTGCATATTCATATGTCTGTATTTGCCAGGCACGATGGTGGCAGCCAGGCGTGGGTTTAATTAATTAATAATTCACTGAATAAAGGAGGCATCTGGAGCCAATCATAGAATGTACAGTGCAGAAGGAGGCCATTCGGCCCATCGAGTCTGCACCAGCCCTGGGAAAGAGCACCCTACTTAAGCCCACATCTCCACCCTATCCCCGTAACCCCACCTGACCTTTTTGGACATTAAGGGGCAATTTAGCATGGCCAATCCACCTAACTCGCACATCATTGGACTGTGGGAGGAAACCGGAGCACCCGGAGGAAACCCACCCAGACACGGGGAGAACGTGCAGACTCCACACAGACAGTGACCCAAGCCGGGAATCGAACCCAGGCCCCTGGTGCTGTGAAGCAACTGTGCTAACCACTATGCTACCATGCTGCCCATCTTTCCTGAGCATAGGTTTATTCACATAAGTGAGTGAATAAAGGCACAGGTTCCCTTTTCCGAGCCCCACACCGGTGTATATCAGTTCTTATACCAGTTCTTATATAGAGTTAAGAATAATGCCCTCACCTTTCCCTAATTAGAAAGAGTTCCACGCACTTCATTGTAATGGGACTGCAACATTAACAGAGTGGAGCGTTAGCTTCTCCTGCCAATAGAGGTGGAAAGGTGGACCACTCCAGTTGCATTATCCTGCCCGCCTTAAATTTTAGCTTTTAGCAAAAGCAAAATCCATGGATGCTGGAAATCTGAATTAACAGCGGAATGTGCTGGAAATACTCAGCAGGTCTGGCAGCATCTGTGGAGAGAGAATCCGAGTTGATGTTTCAGACCAGTGACCCCTCATCAGAGCTGGAACGAGTCCAAAACAAGAGGCATAAAGAAACTTATTTCACTATAAGGAAACTATATACACAGTTCACTCCAGCTCCCAGCCGGGACTATTCACACCCGACTCCCAGCTGGGCCGCTTTGATGCTGGAGTCCATTTATCCCGTTGATGGCCCCGCCCCTCAGCAGGGAGGCTCGTGGTCTACGAGCCCAGGGAGGCTAATTGGTCTGTGCCCGCAGGTATTGTGCGAGTTATAACATCCTCTCGCCCAATGTCTGAAGACCCGTCGGAGGAAGGTGGAGCAGGAGGGCACCTGCTCTTTCTCGCCCATGAACCTGTGGGGCCAGGTCAGGAGATGTATATCTGGACGGCGAACATTGTTTCCTTGCTGATCGCCATGGGGTGACGCCTTCCCTGGGGGTGGGATGCCATGTTTGTTGGATGCCCTGTGGTTTTGTCCCTGCAATGGGCTGCACATCCCACACTGTCTGGGGTCTCCTTCTACCAATTTGGGGGACGTTTCTGGCCTACTCAGTGTGGTCCTAGATCTGCAGCCCTGGCCTCAGCAATGTTCGCCCCAAGGCAGGGATCTGGCGATTCCTAATCTGGGAATGCTGGGAAGGGCTACATCCCACACTGTTCACTTCCATCCCTTGGAGCTCCTGTATTCCCTTTTCTGCACTTTCTCTGAAGTTAAATTTCTCTGGACTTCTTCAGGTCCAATAACGGCTTGACCAGTAACTTTCATTGCGTCATCATACTGTTCATGCCACAAACCAAACAGTCCCGCAGCATCTCGGGAAGGGAAGGGCCACAATTACAAAATTCAGCCCGTTTCCTCAAATGTGTTATGAACTCGATAACGGACACCCCTGGGGTCCCCTCAGCTGTGTTAAACTGGTAACGTTGCATGAGATCCAATGGCTTGGGTCATAATGGTTCACCGCAAGGGCTATCAGCTCTTCAAAGTGTTGACCTGATGGTATGTTTTAATCACGCCGAAGGGGGGGCTCCACAAGTCAAGAGTATTGCTGTCTGCCACTCGTCACCACTTATAGCGTTAGCCCTGTAAAAGTAGCGCATAGGCTCCGCATACTATGTCCAATCTTCCACACTAAAAGTCTCCCAAAGAGTGGCATTTTGAAATCAGTGCAAACCTTACTCTGGCAATGCGAAGAGATGACCGTCTTCCAAGTTAACAATGCCGACTGTAGTTCCACTTTTACCCTCGTCGCCAATTTAGCGACCACAGCGGAGTCCAAAACGAGAGGCGTGAAGAAACTTATTTTGCTACAAGTAAACTAGATACACAGTCCACGCCAGGTGCCAGCCGGGACTACTCATACTCGGCACCCGGGTGGGCCAGCTTTGATGCTGGATCCATTGACTCCGCTGATGGGCCCCCGAGGGGCTAATTGGTCCGTCCCCATGGGTCTCGTGCGGGTATAACAGTGGGGAAAAGAATAAAATTAAAGGATTGTATGAGGTTGAAATATGGGAGCGATTCAGTGACAAAAGAGTTGATGATGGAATGCCAAAGACAGTGGTAATGGGATAAGTAGAGAAACAAAACTTGTGTCTTTACTTGAGAGAAGGTGTGAATAACAAAATGACGAATAGCTGCATCCGAAAGCAACAGAAAAAGGAA
This sequence comes from Scyliorhinus canicula, assembly GCF_902713615.1. Taxonomy (NCBI): domain Eukaryota; kingdom Metazoa; phylum Chordata; class Chondrichthyes; order Carcharhiniformes; family Scyliorhinidae; genus Scyliorhinus; species Scyliorhinus canicula. The sequence goes on along the minus strand of NC_052152.1, from coordinate 203,568,530 downwards.
AAGAAAAGGAGCAACGACCTTCTGAGCCATTCCGGCATTTTCTGTTTTCTTCAGTTTGCGCCTACTGGATATATTCCTGTTGGAATCACAGAATTGTTCAACTGAGAAGGAGGCCAATTTTCCATTGTGTCTGCATCGGCTTTTCAAACGAGCATCATGACTTAATGAAGGGCAGTTTGAATGGAAAAGGATCGTAAGGATATAATAAATAGGAGAAGGTGGAGGCTATTCGGCCTATGGAGGCTGCATCACCATTTGATTTGATATCAGTCGGCCAGCATTTGATCTGATAAAGAGAGACTACAATCTGTTCGGGAATTCTCCCAGGAGAGCTGTGCGATGTGGCACTGTAACTGTCTCCAGTTGAATGGGTTAATTGACAGTTGGTCAAGGTGAAGACTTCTGCTGTGGTGGGGGGGAATGATTTGTGTTAGAGCTGAAGCAATTGAAGCTAATTGGATGAAGTGCTGGTGCTCAGAGTGAATGAAAGATAAAAGTGAAGAGGTTACAATAGGTAGTTCAGAATTCACTGAAGCTTGAACAGCAGAGTTTGAACCCTGTGACACAGTGAATTCTCATAATTCTGTCTCTAATTATGTGTGAGATTATTGGTGATAATAGTTAGCATGTGCCTGGATTACAAACAAAGCCAATACTTACCTTTGACTCTGGTTAGCCTGTGAAATTAATTGTAAACTTTATAGAACATCCATTCGCTGACAATAGGAACTTGGAATGGGGATAGATGAACACACTGGCCAACTACTCAGAGTGTCATAGAGATGTACAGCATGAAAACAGGCCCTTCAGGCCAATTGTCCATGCCACCCAGTTTTTGTCCCTAAACTAGCCCCAATTGCCTGCATTTGGCCCATGTCCTTCAATACCTATCTTACCCATATAACTGTCAAAATGCTTTTTAAAACACAAAACTCTACCCGCCTCTACTACTGCCTCATTCCAGACACTGACCCCTCCGCCTCTGTGTGAAAACTGTGTCTTTCTGGACCCTTTTGTACCTTTCCCCTCTCAAAAGGGTTGAGATTCCAATTCCTTTGCTCCCGAACTGCCTTCCCAATCTCCAATCCTGTGTCCTTCCCTATGCCACTCCCATCCATCCCAACATTCCACGTGTCCTCCAATTCCTTTCCCATCCCTGCTGTCACATCTCATTTCATTCGGTGGCTGCTGCCTCCCCTCCAGTGCCTCGCCCTGGCCTTTCCCAGCAGCTGGGCCCCCCATCCTGATCCCGCTGTCCACCTTCACCAACACATCACCTCCTTCCCTGCCCCCCATCATATCCCCCCACCCCCCTCCGAACCCACCGTCCCACCAGCCTGATCCAAAATCTGGCTGCCTTTCACTGGCTGATTGTGGAAACCTTCACTAGGTCCCCTCCCCCCTCTCCTGTTCATTTCTGCCCCCCCCCCTACCCCCCCCAATCCCTGTGTCACAAGCAGTCGGCAACCAGAGGCTGGAGAGCCACCGAGACCGGGAGAGGGGAAGGTGAAAGCCGAGGAGAGGGCAGCATTGGAGGTAAGGAGCCTTGGGGCGGGAGGGGGGGGGGGTGTGGGTGCCAAGGTGGGTGGGGTGGGGGGAGGACAGATTGAACTCTTGAAAGGTCTGAAACTGGACCCACCGCATCATCTATAGCACTGACTAGGAGGTCTTACAGGAAAATGTCCAGAAATGCCATCTAGGTTGGTTGAGCAAGAAATGCTGGATTGAAGAGCAAAACCACAGAATCATATCACTGACAGCAAAGAAGGAAGTTGTTTATCCTCTGGGGTCCGTGCCCGCTCTTTGCCAGAAAAATTAGTCAGTCCCCCTCCCGCCCCCAGTGCCTCCCACCCCCGCCCTTTCCCAGTCACATGGCATTTTTTCTCCTCTTGGTGCTTACCCTATTCCTCTTTGACAGTTCATGGTTAACCCCACCTCCTGTTAAGTAATGGGTTAAGAGACATTGCAATTAGTTGTCTCATTTATGTTAAGTGTTCAATGATTGACACTGATATGTAAAGGGGCTTCAGGTGGACTCTGGAGCTTGTGATGATCTGTAGAGTTCTGTGCAGAGTGAGTTTGAACCATTAAAGGTGTGTTGGTGAAAAAGGAGCTGAACTCTTGCCTCTTCATACCACAGCATCTAGTACATGCTAACACCTCCACCACACATTCCTGATCCAAAACACTCGCTGCAGGAAAGTGTTTTTCCTCATGTCATCGCTGCTTCGTTTGCCAATGACTTTCAATCTGTGCCGTCTGCTTCTTGATCCTTCCACCAATGGGAACAGTTTCTCCCGATCTACTCTGTCCAGACTCCTCATGATTCTGAACACTTTTATTAAATCTCCTCCCAATCTTCTCCTCTCCAAGGCAAATACCCCAGTGTCTCCAATCTATCCACATAACTGAGGTTCCCCACCCTGGAACCATTCTCGTCAATCTCTCCTCCTCTCTCCCTCCAACCTTCACATCGTTACACAAGTGCGGTGCCCAGAATTGGGCACAATGTCCGGAAACGTTCCAGCCGCTGACACAGGCACGCCTTTCCGGTCCCGGCGACGGCGCACTCCCACCACCGCTTTCCCATGCGGCCAGAGGCGCATTCAACGGGGAACAGCGGCGCGACCACTAGCCAATGGCGGGCCGCCACTGTCTCCCCGAGACACGTGGCGGGATGCGGGGAAAATCCCACCCAATGCTCCAGCCGAGGATGAACAAGGATACTTTGAGAAAGATTCACCCTCATTTCATTGCTTTTATACTTTGAGTGGAATTTAGTGCCCTGCCCCATGGCGGGTTTGGTGGCGGGGGCATTTAATTGGTCAGGAAGATGGTGAGTGGGGACCCTGCCACCTTCCTGCATCCACATTGACAGGAAGGCCAATGGACGGTCTTCATGCCCTACTGCCAAATGAGGCCCTTAAGTGGGCAATTAATGTCAAAGAAGACGAGTACCCGATTAAGGGACACAGCGTGGAGAGGGGGGGGCTGAGAGCCAACCCATAGAATGTATAGTACAGAACGAGGCCATTCGGCCCATCGTGTCTGCACCGGCCCTTCGAAAGAGCACCCCATTTAAACCCACACTTCCAACCTATCCCCGTAATCCAGTAATCCCACTAAACCTTTTTGGACACTAAGGGACAATTTATCATGGCCAATCCACCTAACCTGCACATCTACTGACTATGGGAGGAAACTGGAGCACCTGGAGGAAACCCACGCACACACAGGGAGAACGTGCAGACTCCGCACAGACAGTGACCCAAGTCAGGAATTGAACCTGGGACCCTGGCGCTGAGAAGCCATAGTGTTAACCACTGTGCTACCGTGCTGCCATTGCTGCTGAAACTGCTCCCTTCTATCCCCCTCCTGCCATCACTCACCTGTTGCCTGAGTCCATTGGTAATCTTGGGCGGGTGCATTGCCTGCAGTAGCCACTGCCTTCCTGATGTTACGCACGCAATAGGAGAAGAAGTCATTTGGTCCCTCGAGTCTGCTCTGCCATTCAATAAGGTCACGGCTGGTTTGTTTGTGTTTCACATTCCACACTCCTTTATACTCACGATAAACTTTGATTCCTGTGCCTAACAAGAATTGACCTCCTCCACCTTCAGAATATTCATATCTGCTGAGCAATGAAGAGTTGCCAGTGTTTGATAGACTCAGTGGGAAGGAAGTTTGCCTCCAGGCTCCTTGGTCCTGGGAAAGACCCACCACTGCCCAGTTAAGGCCCGATTGGCATTTAATGTGGTGGGCCTGTCATAATATGGCTTCGATCTGTTGCTGTGGTGGTCTGTCATCAATGAGGTCTTGAGACTTTTGTGTCGGGAGCACAGTGGTTAGCACTGTTACTTCACAGCACCAAGGTCCCAGGTTCGATTCCCGGCTTGGGTCACTGTCTGTGTGGAGTCTGCACGTTCTCACCGTGTCTGCGTGGGTTTCCTCCGGGTGCTCCGGTTTCCTCCCACAAGTCCCGAAAGACGTGCTGTTAGATGAATTGGATATTCGGAATTCTCCCTCAGTGTACCCGACCAGGCGCCTGAATGTGGCGATTAGGGGCTTTTCACTGTAACTTTGTTGCCTACTTGTGACAATAAAGATATTATTATTATTTAAACATAAGCCCCTTTATTGGTAGCAGAAACTTGAACTTTTACAGTTCCAAGTATGGTCATGCATGGTGGTGCATGAGGGTGCATGAGGGTGCATGGGGGTGCATGAGGGTGCATGGTGGTGCATGAGGGTGCATGGTGGTGCATGAGGGTGTATGGTGGTGCATGAGGGTGCATGGCGGTGCATGGTGGTGCATGAGGGTGCATGAGGGTGCATGGTGGTGCATGAGGGTGCATGGTGGTGCATGAGGGTGCATGGTGGTGCACGAGGGTGCATGGTAGTGCATGAGGGTGCATGGTGGTGCATGAGGGTGAATGGTGGTACATGAGGGTGCATGGTGGTGCATGAGGGTGAATGGTGGTACATGAGGATGCATGGTGGTGCATGAGGGTGAATGGTGGTGCATGGTGGTGCATGAGGGTGAATGGTGGTACATGAGGGTGTATGGTGGTGCATGAGGGTGCATGGTGGTACATGAGGGTGTATGGTGGTGCATGAGGGTGCATGGTGGTGCATGAGGGTGTATGGTGGTGCATGAGGGTGCATGGTGGTGCATGAGGGTGCAGGGTGGTGTATGGTGGTGCATGAGGGTGCATGGCGGTGCATGAGGGTGCATGGTGGTGCATGGGGGTGTGTCAGCATGCTAGCAAGCTGCTGACAGAATATTGCTTCTTGCCTGGGAGTCTCTTCCCATCTGACATCACACCGTGTGCAGTGCATCGCTCCAGTCCCATGTTAACCCTTGCTCTGCCGAACACCTTTACATTATAACGCATGCAGGCACATATCATCAGAACGCCTTCCTGAAAAGAGGCAACTTGAGGCTTTTGCCAACCCTCCAGCCTGTGTGTAAGATCCCTCCCCCTTCCCTACATTAATTTCCACTCTATGTCTCTATAAAGCACAACAGTCCATATGCCTGATTAACTGCTTTCTCAACCTGCCCTGCGACCTTCAATAATTTGTGCACAGATATTTCATGGTCTCTGTTCCTGTGCCTCTTTAGAATTGCAATCTTTTCTTTTTATCTGAATGTATAATTTCTCTGCTATAAAATCCACGTGGCCGCCCATTCCAGTCAGCCTTCTGTGTCCTTTTGAAGTCCACCACTGTCCTTCTCACGGTTCACAACACTTCCAAGTTTTCTTGTCCTCCGAAAATTTCAAATTGTGTCCTGTGTACTCATAACTGCAGATGAGGGAAAACAGTGGCCTGACCCCGGGAACCTCCTCTTTACTGTCCTCCAGCCTGAAAAGCAACCATTCACATCAACGATCGGGGCGGCATTTACAAATAGCCCCCGAAAGTCATGATATGCAGATAATGATATACAGACAGGCACAGACAGGCAGCTAATGAACACAGAGAACAGGACATGACCAATGAGCAGGCAGAATACTCAGGGGTGGTATCTACAAAAGGCATGAGGCACTCACACTCCGGCTCTTTTCCACAGGCGGCACTTAGAGAGTAGGGCAGGGGCAGATCAGAAGCACCACACCCACCACGTGGCTTAGAGCCGACTGGTTAGTTAGACTGAGTTACTATAGCAAGATTAGCAGGAGAGTCGAACTCCTAGAGAACTGTGCTAATGGTTCAATAAATCACATTGAACGTACTTCAAAGACTGGAGTATCTTTTGGTCAAAGCTGCATCGAGTTGTAGCGTGTGTTATCCCAGAGTATATAACACATCACCGAACTCTTCCGGTGATGACGAGTTCAGTGCAGGAAATGTACATAAGTGCGGCCTTAGCGGGGTTTTCTTCACTGAATGCCGTTTGATAGCGGGGTCATTCTCGGTGCTGAGGAACATTCCACTAAACGTGCCCAAACTGGACTCTGTTTTCCCCCCTTTAAATCGCGGCCATTGTTGGTTGCCTGTGACCCAACCAACTTTGTATCCATGCTGACACGGTCTCTTTTACCCCACAGTAAACACTATCACGATGGTGATAGTGTGACAGAAGAATATCTCTGACATGGGAAATGTGACAACCACAGGAAAGAAATGTTTGCTGACGGGAAGCGATTCAGGCGGGGGAGGATGTTAAGAATATTATGCTTAGGCCCCTGCACTTCACCTTGCTGGAGAAACAACATTCTCACCACATCACGTCTGTCTGAGCTTACATTCGAAACAGAACTTGGTGTGGTGCAGAGTTGTCTGCACTCTGTGGAGGGCTGGAGCTGTATCCAAAGGAGAATTATACAGAAGGAAAGAAGGAAAAAGAGTAAAACGGGAAAATACGAATCCTGTTATTTCAGCTCCATCAATGAGCCTCACCTTCTGCAGCAGCAACAACTTGCATTTATCTAGTGCCTTAAGTGTACAAAACCTCCCAGGGTACACAGTACGTGATGTGGTCCAGCTTCTGGACTTTGGCTTAATTGGCACAGAAAAACAACCTAAGCTGAACTAATTTTGCTTCAAATCCCACAGTAATAACTGGCCATACATTCTAAGACGTTTAAAGAGAAAGGACTTGCATTTATTTATCATCTGTCACAATCTCAGGATGTCCCAAGCGTTTTGAAGCCAGTGAATTACTTCTGAAGCACACTCACTGCTGCAATGTGGGAATTGTGGCGGCTAATTTGTACACAGCAAGATCCCACAAAAGGCAATGAGATAAAAGACGGGGAAACTTTTTGTGACAGTGGCTGAGGGATAAATATTGATCAAGACACTGAGGAGAACTCCTCTGCTCATCTTCGAATATTGCTGTGGGATCTTTTTCATGCTTATTAGCTGTGGTCCAGTCGTTCTTTCACAGTCAATAGCGTGGAGGTAATAGAATCAGAAAATGGTGCACACACACATGCACACACACACACACCTCACATCTGTCAGCCCCTCGACAGAGTAAAGGCCTGTGAATGATTCAAGCAAGAATCTGAGACGACAGGAACTGTTCACTTATCCTTTTCCAGATGTGAGTGGGCATCTAGAAAGTTTCCTGTATTTCCTTTTCCCGAAGAATCTCAGGCAGCGGAGCGATCGATCCTGCCAACGGAGGCAATCTCACTGAGCCGTTATCTATGGTCTATTATCTCACGCGCTTAATAGCTTCATCGAGGATCCCAGCTTCAGGTGAGTAACTTGCTTTCAAATTTTATTTACTTCACAAGAATTCACGTGGAAATTCCTGTCTTGATTTCCTCCATCTCTTCCCTTCCATTGGCTAACAAGCAGTATTCGCCACACACGGGCACGTACAGTAGATATTGGTAGACTGTCCAACTATGTGGTGCATCACATTAGAGTCCAGTCCTATGCTAACTTGATATCTGCACACACACAGTAAACATCAGTGGATCAAAGGCAAGCTTTGATCAGGAATAGTCAGCATGGCTTCGCCAGAGGGAGGACATGCCTAACATGTTTTATTGAATTTTTTGAACATGTGACCAGGTGTGTAGATTAGGGTAGTGCAGTTAATGTTATTGACATGGATTTCAGCAAAGCCTTTCACAAGGTCCCACATGGGAAACTTATAAAGAAGGCAAATTCACCTGGGATACAGGGGAACTTGATAAGGTGGATTCACAGCTGGCTGAGTTGTAGGGGACAGAGGGTGATGACAGACGGCTGCTTTAGTGACTGGAAGCCAGTGTTCAGTGTGTACCACAGGGATCTGTGCTGGACCCCCTATTATTCGTCACTTATAGAAACAACAAAGGTGACTATCTGGGGGGTGGGATCAGTAAGTTTGTGGATGACACAAACATTGGCTGGGGGGGTTAACAGTGAGGCTGAGTGTCTTGGATCACAGGAGATATAGACAGGATGGTCAAATGGGCAGATAAGTGGCAGATGGAATTTAACCCTGAAACGTGTGAGGTGATACACTTTGGAAGGAGCAATTTGACAAGTAAATATTAAATTAATGGCACCACAATGGGATGTCCTCGATCTCGGCCCCGGGTCCAGCTTCCCCACGTCTGTGTGGGTCTCACCCCCAAATCCAAACATGCAGGTAGATTGGCCACACTAAATTGCCCATTAATTGGAAAAACAAAGAATTGGGTACTCTAAAAATGTATTTTTTAAAAACACTGGGATGTCTTGAGGAACAAAGAGACCTTGGTGTGTTTGTCCATTGATCTCGGAAGGCAGGAGGGCAGGTTAATAGGGTGGTGTAGCCACCTGGGGTGGCCACGTCCCGATTCCAAAATGGATACTCGCAGAGAGTGCAGGGAAAAACGGACAGCACTAGAGAAAACAAGCAGGTGCAAGGTTTCCTGTGTAGTAAGATTTGCAGAACCCAGACAGAACTGAAACCAATAGCCATTAGCATATTAGTGAGCGATCTCCGGAGACAAAAAGAAACATTGAAACAATCGAGACCAGGACAGACTCCCCGGTGCCAGTGGGAGCTAAAACAAAGGCAGGCCAACGGTTACATAGAGCCCACCCAACGATCAGGGAACACCTCCGGTATTGGAGAAAATCAACACGAACGATTGGGACATGGTCCAATTAATTGGGACCAAGTCTGCGGTCCGCCCAGAAGGGGGCGAAACCCCTGGGGACTATAAAACAGAGTCCCCAAGGTCAGTTCACTCTCTTCTCTTACCCTGACTCCTCTCCACCTTCACCTTGGCATTTGGCTCTCAGCGATGAGAGGCCGCCAAGCACCAGCCAAGTAAGTCTAAGGTCAACGCACGCTATGAGATAGGCGCTCCTAGCTACTATTCTGTACCAGTTCGAAGCCAGCAGTATCAGAACCGGACAATGGCCATTGTTCCTCTGACTGAGTGGGCCACTCGAAGCTAAGTATAGGTTTTAGTAGTAGTTGTAGTTTAGCGAGTAGAGTTTATGCATGAGTAATAATTGACCGTGTGTGTAAATAAATGTGTATTGATTTCAAACTTACTAACTGGTGTATCGAGTCATTGATCAGTATTCGGCTTTGAACCCTGTGGTGGTATCAGAAAGATACCTGGCGACTCTTGAGCAAACGTAATTAAAACAGAGCAAATTAAGGGAAAGCATAACGAGCAACAATGGTGAAAAGGGGCATATGGGACACTTGCCTTTATCAATCGAGGCATAGATTACAAAAGCAGGGAGATCATGATGGAGTTGGATAGAACTTTGGTGAGGTCACAGCTGGAGCACTGGGTGCAATTCTGGTCACCACATTATAGGAAGGATGTGATTGTGCTGGAGGGGGTGCAGAGGAGATTCACCAGGATGTTGCCTGGGATGGAACATTTAAGTTATGATGAGCACTTGGCTCGTCATAACATTCAAGGCTATGAGCTAAGAGCTGGTAAATGGGATTAGAATTGGCAGATCAGGTGCCTTTCATGCGGCATTGCAGACTCGATGGGCCGAAGGGTCTTTTCTGCCCTGTATTTTTCTGCGAGTCTGTGATCAGGCTGAATGCTGGCAAGCCTGTCTGATTTCATTGACCAGACTGTTGTCGTATTGTTGTATATTTTACATCGTGGATCGATGCAGGGATGACACTAGTTCCCAGTGTGCAGGAAAATGATTTGCAGAGTTTTATGTACCGATTTAAAATATCAAAATCCTAGAGCTTCCTTCCTAGCAGCCCTTTGGGACACACCATATGGACTGCAGTGGTTCAAGAAAGTGGCTCAACACCACCTTCTCAAAGGTAATTAGGGATGGACAATAAAAATGCTTGCTGGTCAGTCACTTCCATGTGCAGTGAAAGAATAAATAAAATAAAAACACCATCCTCCCAGCTCAGCTTCGAGTAGCTTCTTGGTGTCTGCTAACTTTACTCTGAGTCAACACCCTGACTTAACCAATCAAGCACTGTGAGCATAAATCAGTTACCAGACTCATGTAATCCAACACAGAATAATTGAACCAATGAATTTACAGATTCAGGTGGGCCCCGACCGTGAGCCAGGCCACCGTGGGGGCACCTCCTGGGGCCAGATCCCCCCGTGATCCCCCAGGAACCCTGGAGCCCGCCCGTGCCGCCAAATCCCGCTGGTAAGGGACCTACTCTAATTTACGCTGGCGGGATAAGCTACGGACGGACGGGACTTCGGCCCATCGTGGGCTGGAGAATTCGGGCGGCCCCGGTGCTCATTGAATCGCCGGACCCCACCATTCTCCGAGGCGGGCGGCGCAGCTCACGTCGGGCTGGTTTTTGGGGGGCAGGATAATTGGGATGACGGCAGGGACGGGATTCACACCGACCCCCGCCCAACATGCTTCTTGGCACTGAGAACACCAGGAAACACGTGGCTAAATGCGCTCACTATGGGACTTTATACACATTTAGTTGAATCATAGAACATAGAACACACAGTGCAGAAGGAGGCCATTTGGCCCATCAAGTCTGCACCGACCCACTTAAGCCCTCACTTCCACCCTATCCCCGTAACCCAATAACCCCTCCTAACCTTTTTGGTCTCTAAGGGCAATTTATCACGGCCAACCCACCTAACCTGCACATCTTTGGACTGTGGGAGGAAACCGGAGCACCCGGAGGAAACCCATGCAGACACGGGGAGAACGTGCAGACTCCGAACAGACAGGGAATCGAACCTGGGACCCTGGCGCTGTGAAGCCACAGTGCTATTCACTCGTGCTACTGTGCTTCCCAATCGAATCACAACTGTCTCATGAAGTGAACAGGCAAGAACATGGCAGCTCGAATATAGTGTGGAACAATAATTGGTTTCCACTTTGGTAAGAAAAACAGAAATGCAGAGTATTTCTTAAATAGTGAGAGTGTGGAAGTTTTGATGTTCTAAGGGACCTGGATGTCATTGTTCATGAATCACTGGAAGCTAACAAGCAGGTACAACAAGTACTTGGGAAAGAGAAGGGTATATTGCAAGAGGATTTCAGTGCAGGAGCGAACAGGTGTTGTATAGAGCCCCAGTGAGACCACATCTAGATTTTTTTTGGAAAATGTTTTTATTGCGTTACTATATTTTACATTCAACAATTCATAAATTACAAATGACAAAACAGTCGCGAAACAAAAAAGAGAAAAAAAATAACCAACACATATATTTACAAGCGAGGGTCTTCCCTCCCACTGTGGCCGTGACCCTCCTTCAGTCGGTATACATCTGTTACTATCCCCAGGATGGCCAGAACATGTATTTACAGGTGTCTATTTACAGTTTGGTTTGGCCTTCGCTTGCCCTCCGACCTGTCCCCTGCGGCTTTGTCCCTTGTCCCTCATGTTCTCTTTGCGGCCTTTGCTCCTCCCTTCTTCCCACCCCCTGCCCCACCCCCCCTTCCCTCTCCCCCCCCATTTCCCTTTTCCTCTCTATCCCATGGCTCATCCATGTCGTTTCCCCCCCCCCCCCCTCCCCTCACCGCCGCCGCCCTTCCCCTCGCTCGCCCGAGTTGGTGAAGGGCTTCCCCGTCCTGACTATGAACAGAAAGAGGAATCTGGGCAGCACTTTCATTTTGATGCACCTGGAGTATTAGAACATAGAACATACAGTGCAGAAGGAGGCCATTCAGCCCATCGAATCTGCACCGACCCACTTAAGCCCTCACTTTCACCCTATCCCCGTAACCCAATAACCCCATCTAACCTTTTTGGACACTAAGGGCAATTTAGCATGGCCAATTCACCTAACCAGCACGTCGTTGGGCTGTGGGAGGAAACCGGAGCACCCGGAGGAAACCCACGCAGACACGGGGAGAACGTGCAGACTCCGCACAGACAGTGACCCAAACTGGGAATGGAAGCAGGGACCCTGGAGCTGTGAAGCAACTTGTGCTGAACATAGTTTTGCTCCCCTTCCCTAAGGAATATCCTTGTCATTGAGGGAGTGAAGCAGATGTTCACAGACTGAATCCTGGAATGGTAGATTGTCCAGTGAGGAGAGATTGAGGAGCCTGAGCCTGGAATCTCAAAAGTTTAAAAGGATGAGCGGGAATCCATTTGGAACATGGGAAATTCTTCTTTTGAAAAAAAAATGAGGGGAGTCACAGGGTGTGACTTGGCCATTCATTTAAGGGAAAATTGGAATGAGAGGACAGATACACTAACATTACAGATATTAAACTGTGTATTGACAGATACTGTGCTTGATCCCATAGCTTTCGAACAGTCGAAGGAGGGATCACAGCAAGATCAGCCATACAGAAGGAAGAGAAGAAAGAAGACCACGATGGAAGCCGACATAATCTTAGTTACTGTTGTTGTATTTTTGCACGTGGACACAAACCATGTTTCCCCCATGACCCCCGCCGTTAATGTTTCCCACACACCGACGTCTCGAAGCCCAGTGATGAACAGCGAGGTTCAGACCTGGTGCACAAAATTCATGACCTGGTACTCGCTTTCATATATAATTGAATCACTTTTGGTGATTGCAGTTCTCTGCATCATAGTGCAGACCCTCAGGATGAGGAAATGGAAAAGGAGAGCCTCCCGCTCTTGCCCCTCAACCATTTATGGAGTTCAATCCCCTATTTTCGGATTTCACCAATCCCCCAACCCCTTGATGTATAAGAGATTTATTTAATGCGATCTGTAAATAACATGATTATGGATGTATTATATTGCTCTGTCCTGACTGCCAAGTCAGAAAGCGAGATGTAAAGATACTGTGGAATGAATGAGTAAGACTTTAGGATTTTATAGGATGTAAGGCTTTAGAATGTGATACGATGTTTAAACGTAAGACGAGAGTAGTTATTGCGATAGTTAGAGGTTCCCGATTATTGGTACTGCATGTCCCCTTTGACATAGCGCCAATTCGAAAGATGTTAGCTAAAATATTTTTGCCATAGTTGAAGACAGAGTAGATGCCCTGGAACTCGCTAAGGTCAGGGAACCCAAGGAACACAAAGGAACCGTACATAGGTGATCCTTCACAATTTCTAGTGAGGATCACAAGGAGGGAGTGTAGCCATCTAAGATGGACACTAACGAACACAAAATGGAAGACTGCAAAGAGTGCAGGGAAAACGGACATGTTAAAGAGCAAACAGCTTGCAGAGCAATTGTGCATTGAGACAATTGCAGAAACCGGTTTCCTGACAGCTGCAGAGATCAGGCAGCGCTGTAAATGAGAAGCCGTTCGCATATTAATGAGGTGATACCAGGCCAGTCCCAGGTACAATGGACACAAATTAAGTATCAATCGATACATTCAATAGCAGACCAGACACGGTGGAGCCAGAGAAGCCCAGGACAATAAGTCCTAAGAACCGCCCCAGCGATCAAGGAACGGCCCTAGGATTGGGGGGGGGGGGGTTCAAACCATATCGATTGGGAAGAGGCCCAATCGATCCCCAGCAGGTGAGGGAGCCCGCCCAAAGGGGCGCGGACCCCCTGGGACCTATAAAAGAAAGGTCCCACACATGGTTCAGTCTCCTGTCTCCGGCCTCCGACTCCAGCCTCCAGACCCCTGTCTTCTACACCAGCCGTCGAGCAGCAGCCGCCAATACGTAAGTGCCTAAACAACGACCGCTACCTGAAACCGGCATTACTTACACCCTTGCCGACTGATAGCGATCCGAAGCCTGCAGACCAGACCAGAACAAAGGCCTTGTTCCCTGACCTCGCAGTTCCTTCTTAGCTAAATATTAGTTGTCTAGTGGTAGAAGTAAGTTTAATCTTTAGCGTGTGCATGAGTGTTATTATAATTGTGTTATAATAAACTCTAATTGTTTTGGACTTACTAATTGGTGTACAGCTTTATTGCTTTGAACTTGACCTTGAAACTTGTGACGGTGTCTTTACGGCACCTGGCGACTCCAGAGCTTAGAACGAGAAACAGAGACAAGTGAGTGTTAAGCACACTCACCCAAAACGAGCAACAGGTTTGACAGGGTACATACAGAAATGATGTTTCACCTGGCTGAGGTGGGGGATAGTTCTAGAACCAGGACACACACAGTCTCAGAATATTCCTGCTCTGATTTCCTATGTTTCTATCCCGCGGCACTATTTCAAAGAAGAGCAGAAGAATTCTCCATGATTTCCAGGCCAATACTTAGCTTTCAAACAAGATCACAAAGACAGGTTGCACGGGCATGATCACATTGCTGTTTGTGGGATACTGCTGTGCACAAATTGGCTGCTGTATCACCTACATTATACATTTAACTACACTTCAAAAGCACTTTGCTGAATGTAAGACACTTTGGGATGGCCCGACGTCACAAAAGGCGCTATATAAATGCAATATTATCTTTCTCTGTAGTTATTCTGCACGGACCTTATATAGATTTGGGTGGAATTCATCAGAGGGCGTATTGCGTCTGATATGTTTTAGAAACAGGCTGGATGGGACAAATGACCTTTTAACGATTTATGCTTCCAAATTGCAAGGATTATTTAGCCTCAGCCAAGAGGACAGAATGTGCTTTGATATTTAAAATTTCACGCAGCTGAACAGAATTACGTAGTTATCAGATATCCCTGTCACTGGATTGTACAGAGTATATAAACACACAGAAACAAACGCTGTCACATTCTCTCCCTTTATATAAATATCTATTGAAGGTGCTTACCGTTTAGATATTAAGATATTTAGATATTAAGATATTAGATATTTAGGGGCAGCATGGTAGCATTGTGGATAGCATAACTGCTTCACAACTCCAGGGTCCCAGGTTCGATTCCGACTTGGGTTACTGCCTGTGCGGAGTCTGCGCATCCTCCCTGTGTGTGCGTGGGTTTCCTCCGGGTGCTCCGGTTTCCTCCCACAGTCCAAAGATGTGCGGGTTAGGTGGATTGGACATGATAAGTTGCCCTTAGTGTCCAAAATCGCCCTTAGTGTTGGGTGGGGTTACTGGGTTATGGGGATAGGGTGGAGGTGTTGACCTTGGGTAGGGTGCTCTTTCCAAGAGCTGGCGCAGATTCGATGGGCCGAATGGCCTCCTTCTGCACTGTAAATTCTGTAAGTGATGTTGATAGTGTGAAAGAAGGGGACTGAATAGCAAGTTGAAAAGATATTTCCACACATGGAAAATGTTCTTCTGGAGATAGATCCATAAGATACAGGAGCAGAAGTAGGCCACTCGGCCCATCGAGTCTGCTCTGCCATTCAATGAGATCATGGCTGATCTGATATAATTCTCCACTCCACTTTCCCGCATTATCCCCATAACCCTCAATTCCCTGACTGATTAATGTCTGTCTCAGCCTTGAACATGCTTACTGACCCAGCCTCTACAGCTCTCTGCGGTAAAGAACTCCACAGATTCACTCCCCTCTGAGAGAAGAAATTCCTCCTCACCTCTGTCTGAATTGGGTGACTCTTTACTCTGAGATTCTGCCCTCTGGTCCTAGACTCTCCCACAAGAGGAAACATCCTCTCAGCATCGACCCTGTCAAACCCCCCTGAGAATCCACATGTCTCAATAAGGTCGCCTCTCATCCTTCCAAACTCCAATAAGCACAGGCCCAACCTACTCAACCTCTCCTCATTAGAAAATCCCTCCATACTCGGGATCAACCGAGTGAACCTCCTCTGGACAGTCTCCAATGCCAGAATATCATTCCTTAGATAAGGCGACGAAAACTTCACCGTATTCTCGGTGTGTTATATTGTGACGGATAGCAGAACTGAGACAACACAAAAGAGAGTTGGAAATGTGTAACTTTAGAAAAGACAGGCATTTTATAGAACATATTCCTCAACCTCAGGATGTGCTTTACGGCCAATCAGGTACGTTTTGAAGTGTAGTCACTGTTGTAATGTTGGAAACTCAGCAGTATGTTTGTACAAAGCAAGCTCCCATAAACTGCAGGAAACATTGAGGGTGACCAACTGTCCGGTATTCCAAGGGATAGCCCTTGTTTTGACCGTTTGTCCCGTGCCCCATAAGGAACTCTTTTGAACCTTATTTCCAGGAAAGGCCATTGGAGACTGAGCCGAGGAGTCTCCAGTTGGGCTTTTTCCGTTTGTGTGTTTTTCTGAGCATGGTCACTATGGCAATGTGGTTGTTGGTCAGCAGGTGGTCACCAGCAACACACACATCTCCCCCCCCCCCCCCCCCCCCCACCCCCATCCCCCCACCACCACCGCCACCCCCAGTTCTACGGTCAAAGAGTCCCTTTTCTTATTTTGTGAGAGTTGGTCACTGACAGCATGCTTGCCTTCATCGGACGGGGTATTGAGTACAAGAGTCGGCAGGTCATGCTACAGTTGTATAGGACTTTGGTTAGGCCACATTTGGAATACTGCGTGCAGTTCTGGTCGCCACATTACCAGAAGAATGTGGATGCTTTAGAGAGGGTGCAGAGGAGGTTCACCAGGATGTAGCCTGGTATGGAGGGTGCTAGCTGTGAAGAAAAGTTGAGTAGATTAGGATTGTTTTCGTTGGAAAGACGGAGGTTGAGGGGGGACCTGATTGAGGTCTACAAAATTATGAGAGGTACGGACAGGGTGGATAGCAACAAGCTTTTCCCAAGAGTGGGGGTGTCAATTACAAGGGGTCACGATTTCAAGGTGAGAGGGGGAAAGTTTAAGGGAGATGTGCGTGGAAAGTTTTTTACGCAGAGGGTGGTGGGTGCCTGGAACGCTTTGCCAGCGGAGGTGGTAGAAGCGGGTACGATAGCATCATTTAAGATGCATCTAGACAGATATATGAACGGGTGGGGAACAGAGGAAAGTAGACCTTGAAAAATAGGGGACAGGTTTAGATAAAGGATCTGGAGCGGTGCAGGCTGGGAGGGCCGAAGGGCCTGTTCCTGTGCTGTCATTTTCTTTGTTCTCTTTGTTCTTTGAGAAGGATATGGGGGTTAACGTGGTTACATTATGAGGCCAGTTTGTACAATGCTGGGGGCGGGGAGGGGGTCAACTGAAAATTTCTAAACTAAGATGACTATAATTTGTTGGGTAAGGGTATGAGGGATTCTGGATCCAAGGGGGGGGGGGGGGGGGATAGACAGAGGTAAGATTCAGGCCTGCTGGAGCTACTCAAATGACAGAACAACTTGAGAGGCCGAATGGCCCACGCCCGATTTCCCGCTCCTCTCAGAAGCGCACATTACTGAGGAACACATATAAGTTGCAAAGAATGAATTAAGGAAAAACAACTTTCCGTGAACAGTGGCAGGAGAGCTTTAAGGGACGGTCACACACTAAATTTATCACGGACCGTTGACGTAACCGTTTCGTCAGCTCTTTGCGAGTGCTTTTGTTTATACCACACCAGGCTGGAACATTACGATTTCTCTGATGTATCTGAGCTTTTTAAAACCATTGCTCATGTGAAGCATTAAATTATTGAAGACATCATCCTAGGGGAATCTCCTCATTGGCTGACTTCCCATATCTTTGGAGATATTTAAATATAGCTCGAAGTTACTGGCATTATAATGAATCTTTAAAGAAGTCTAATGGAGCTTCCGCTTTTCACAAACAGTTGTGTAAATTGAAAGCGAGTTTTATTCAAAAGGCTCAGTACATGAGAGCAAAGACGTCACCATTCACTGGTATAACGTCTGAAATCATGTGCTTTAGAAGCAGGCTGGGGGAGGAATGAGAGGCAACATAGATGAGGGTCATCAAGATAGAATAGTAACTAATAAATGCAACCGCAAATTCAGGAGAAACGTCTTTACCCAGAGAATGTGCTACTCGGTACCATGGGGCATGTTTGGACCCTGGAATGGTTCCTACAGATTGGAGAGTAGCTAATGTAACCCGCTATTCAAAAATGGAGGTGGAGAGAAAACAGGGGACTATAGACTAGTGAGGCTAATGTCGGTAGTAGGGAAGTTGCTCAAGTCCATTATCAAGGATTTCATAGCATAGCATTTGGAAAGCAGTGGTATAATCAGATAAAGTTCGCATGGATTTACAAAAGGAAAATCATGCTTGACAAATCAACTGGAATTCTTTGAAGATGTATCTAGTAGGGTTGACCAGGGAGAACCAGTGGGTGTGGTTTATTTAGACTTTCAGAAAGCGTTCGAAAAGGCCTCACACCGCAGATTAATATGTAAAGTTAAAGCGTATGGAATTGCTGCGAGTGTGAAGGCTGGTTAGCAGACAGGAAGCAAAGAATAAATGGGTCTTTTTCCAATTGGCAGGTGGTGACGAAAAAAAGATAATCCACAGTAAGAATAATTAACTAGGGGAAAGCAATTTCTGTGGGTCAAGAAGAAACAAAAATGAAAATTGCTTATTGCCACGAGTAGGCTTCAATGAAGTTACTGTGAAAAGCCCCTAGTCGCCACATCCCGGCACCTGTCCGGGGAGGCTGGTACGGGAATCAAACCGTGCTGCTGGCCTGCTTGGTCTGCTTTAAAAGCCAGCGATTTAGCCCAGTGAGCTAAACCACTGGGCCGGTTAGACTGGAACGAAAGGCTGGTGGGAAAAGCTGAACAATGGGCTACCTTCAAATCAGAAATGGCCCAGATACAGTCAAGGTATATTCCCGGAAAAGGGAAAGGTAGGGCTAACAAAGCCAGAACTCCCTGGATGAAAAAGGAGGTTGAAATTAAGATAGGGAAGAAAGAGTGTGTTTATGATAGGAGACAGGTAGAAAATACAGTTTTGTTTTGTTTTTTTTCTAAATTTAGAGTGCCAAATTGATTTTTAGGTAGAAATATAGTTGAGAAACAAGAGGAATTCAGAAGGTTCAGAGGGGAGGTGACAAAGCTCATTAGAGAAGCAAAGAGGGAATATGAGAAAAGACTGCCAGCCAACATAAAGGGGAATCCCAAAGTCTTCCCTTGGCACATAAATAGTAAAAGGAGAAGGAGGGAGCTGATTAGGGATCTAAAAGGGAGTTTACACATGGAGACTGGGGGCATAGTTGAGGTAAATGAATACTTTGCAAGGTCTTTACCAAGGAGATAGATGCTACTTAGGACATGATGACCGACAAGGAAACTCTGCCCTGGAAGGGTTCAATATTGATCAGGAGGAAGTGTTGAACAGACTGTCAGTGCTGAAAGCAGACAAGGAACCGGGACTGGATGAGGATATTGAAGGGAGTAAGATTGGAAATTGCAGCGATGCTGGCCATTATCAATCAGTCTTCTCCAGATTCAAGGGAGCTCCCAGAGGATTGGGAGTTTCAGACATTACAGCCTTAGTCAAAAAAGGTTGGAAGGATAATCCCAGCAATTAGAGGCCAGTCATCAGTGGGTGCAAAGGCTTCTCTAAAAAATTATTCAGATTAGAATTAGTCACATGGAAAAATGTGGGTGGATTAGAAAGAGCCAGAATGGATTTCTAAAGGGACAATCGTGGTTAGCTAATTTGCTGGAGGTTTTTGAGGAGGTAACAGAAAGGCTCAATGAGGGTAATGCTGTTGATGTGGTCTACATGGATCTTCAGAAGGCATTCAATATAGTGCCACACAACAGACTTATGAGAAAAGTTACAGCTTATGGAATAAAAGGGACATTAGTAATGTGCCTGAGTCATAGGAAGCTGAGGGTAATGGTCAATAGATATTTTCAAGCTGCAGGAAGGTTTAGAACATAGAACATAGAACGATACAGCGCAGTACAGGCCCTTCAGCCCTCGATGTTGCACCGACATGGAAAAAAACTAAAGGCCATCTAACCTACACTATGCCCTTATCATCCATATGCTTATCCAATTAACTTTTAAATGCCCTCAATGTTGGCGAGTTCACTACTGTTGCAGGTAGGGCATTCCACGGCCTCACCACTCTTTGCGTAAAAAACCCACCTCTGACCTCTGTCCTATATCTATTACCCCTCAATTTAAGGCTATGTCCCCTCGTGCTAGCCACCTCCATCCGCGGGAGAAGGCTCTCGCTGTCCACCCTATCTAACCCTCTGATCATTTTGTATGCCTCTATTAAGTCACCTCTTAACCTTCTTCTCTCTAACGAAAACAACCTCAAGTCCATCAGCCTTTCCTCATAAGATTTTCCCTCCATACCAGGCAACATCCTGGTAAATCTCCTCTGCACCCGTTCCAAAGCTTCCACGTCCTTCCTATAATGAGGCGACCAGAACTGTACGCAATACTCCAAATGCGGCCGTACCAGAGTTTTGTACAACTGCAACATGACCTCATGGCTCCAGAACTCAATCCCTCTACCAATAAAGGCCAACAAACCATAAAGGTTTGTAGGGGAGTTCCCCAGGGGTCAGTATTGGGACCCTGTCTTTCCTGCTACACATTAATGATCTAGATCTTGGTGTGCAGGGGGCAATTTCAAAGTTTGCAGATGACACAAAACGTGGAAGTATTGTAAACTGTGAAGAAGACAGCGGAGAACTTTAAAAGGACATTGACAAGTTGGAAAAGTGGGCAGATAGGTGGTAGACGAAGTTGAATTCGGAGAAGTGTGAGGTGATGAATTTTGGTAGAAAAAACATGGAAAGTCAAAACAAAATAAAGGGAACGCGGGAGCAGAGACCTCTATATATGGCATTGATTATTGGAAGTGGCAGGACAGGTGGAGAGAGCAGTTAATAAAGCAGATAGTATTCTGGGATTTATTAATAGGAGCATAAGGCAAGGAACTATGCTGTACTTATACAAGACATTAGTTAGGCCTCAGCTAGAGTATTGTGTACAGTTCTGGGAGCCACACTATAGGAAAGATGTGAACGCATTGGAGGGAGTGCAGAAGAGGTTCACAAGAATGGCTCCAACGTCAGTCAGGAGGATGGATTGGAGAGATTGGGACTGTTCTCCTTGGAGAGAAGAAGGCTAAGAGGAAACTTGATGGTGATGCTCAAAACCATGAGGGGGTTGGACAGAGTAGAGAGCGAGAAACTGTTCCTTGCAGTGAAAGGAGCAAGAAGGCTCAGAGTTAAAGCCATTTGTAGAAGAAGCAAATGTGATGTGAGAAAAGATTTTTTCACACGGTGAGTGGTTGGGGTCCGGAATGTACTGTCTGTGAGTGTGGTGGAGACAGATTCACATAGTGAGTGGTTAGGATCTGGAATGTACTGTCTGAGAGTGTGGTGGAGGCAGATTCACACAGCGAGTGGTTAGGATCTGGAATGTACTGTCTGAGAGTGTGGTGGAGGCAGATTCACACAGCGAGTGGTTAGGATCTGGAATGTACTGTCTGAGAGTGTGGTGGAGGCAGATTCACACAGCGAGTTGTTAGGATCTGGAATGTTCTGTCTGAGAGTGACAGAGACAGATTCACACAGTGAGTGGTTAGGATCTGGAATGTACTGCCTGTGAGTGTGGTGGAGGCAGATTCACACAGCGAGTGGTTAGGATCTGGAATGCACTGTCTGTGAGTGTGGTGGAGGCAGATTCACACAGCGAGTGGTTAGGATCTGGAATGCACTGTCTGTGAGTGTGGTGGAGGCAGATTCACACAGTGAGTGGTTAGGATCTGGAATATACTCTCTGTGAGTTTCGTGGAGGCAGGTTCACACAGCGAGTGGTTAGGATCTGGAATGTACTGTCTGTGAGTGTGGTGGAGACAGATTCACACAGCGAGTGGTTAGGATCTGGAATGCACTGTCTGTGAGTGTGGTGGAGACAGATTCACACAGCGAGTGGTTGGGGTCTGGAATGTTCTGTCTGTGAGTGTGGTGGAGACAGATTCACACAGCGAGTGGTTGGGGTCTGGAATGTTCTGTCTGTGAGTAACAGAGACAGATTCACACAGTGAGTGGTTAGAATCTGGAATGTACTGTCTGTGAGTGTGGTGGAGACAGATTCACACAGCGAGTGGTTGGGGTCTGGAATGTTCTGTCTGTGAGTGTGGTGGAGACAGATTCACACAGCGAGTGGTTGGGGTCTGGAATGTTCTGTCTGTGAGTAACAGAGACAGATTCACACAGTGAGTGGTTAGGATCTGGAATGTACTGTCTGTGAGTGTGGTGGAGACAGATTCACACAGTGAGTGGTTAGGATCTGGAATGTACTGTCTGTGAGTGCGGTGGAGACAGATTCAGAGAGCGAGTGGTTAGGACCTGGATTGTACTGTCTGAGACTGTGGTGGAGACAGATTCACACAGCGAGTGGTTAGGATCCGGAATGCACTGTCTGTGAGTGTGGTGGAGGCAGATTCACACAGCGAGTGGTTAGGATCTGGAATGCACTGTCTGAGAGTGTGGTGGAGGCAGATTCACACAGCGAGTGGTTAGGATCTAGAATGTACTGTCTGTGAGTATGGTGGAGACAGATTCAATTGAGACACTCAAGAGGAAATTGGATAATTACTTGAATAGAACCAATACGCATGGGTTATGTGGAGAAGGCAGGAGAATGGGGATGAGAAAATATCAGCCATGATTGAATGGCGGAGCAGACTCGATGGGCTGAATGGCCTAATTCTGTTCCGATGCCTTATGGCCTTATGGTCGAAGGCAGGGGAATGGCACTAAGTTGGAGGGCTGGTGCAGAGACGATGGGCGAATGGCCTCCTTCTGCACCGTAACAATCCCGTGATTCTGTAACTGTGTCAGTGTCTTGACAGAGCACCCAATTAATTCCACCCCCTGGCATCATTTTGTCCTGTTCTCTGTCCCTCTGTGATAGACGTCAACGCACAGAAGTGTGAAATGATCTATTTTGGTGAGAAAGATGAGGAGAGGTAATATGAACCAAATGATCCGATTCAATTGTAAACAGAGTGAAGGAACAGAGAGGTACCCGGGAGGAGGAGGGGGGGGGGGGGGGAGTGGGGGGGGGGGGGGGGGGGGGGGAGGTGGCGGTAGTAGTTTTACATCATACACAGCTGGCAGGGCCAGTTGCTAAGGCTGTTAAAAGGGCACCTGGGTTCCTTGCCTTTATAAATGGAGGCTCAGCGAGGGGTTCTGTCAAACCTTTATAGAACAGCTGGTGGACTTGTGTTCAATTCTGGACACAGCAGTTTCAGATGAATGTCAAGACCCTGGAACAGGTGCACAAGAGGTTTCCTAGAACAGCAGCAGGAATGAGGAACTTAAGTTATGGGAAGGGCGAGGAAAACGTGGCTGGTTTTCCTTGCAGCAGAGAAGGTTAAAGAGAGATTTGATTCAGGTATTCAAACTCATGGCTGGCTGTGGTTGAATAAATACGGCAAACATGTTTCCAGTCTCCCAGAAAGCTTTGTAACCAGAGGGCAGAGATTTAAAATGAAGAAAATATTACACTGTGACTGGAATGCACTGCCTTGAAAAGGTGGAGGAAGCAGATTCAATCGTAACTTACAACAATGAATTGGATACATATTTAAAGGGGAATTTCTTTTACAACCATGCATGCGTATGGAGTTATATCTCTGTCAAGGGGACACCATGGACTGATTGGCTGAATGGCCTCTTTCCGTGCTGCACTGTTCCTTTTTAAAAATTCATTTACTGGTTGTGTGCATCACTGGCTGGGTCATCCCTGACTACCCTTCATTTCAGAGGGCATTCGGGAGCCAGTCACATTGCTGTGGATCTGGAGTCACACCTAGGCCAGGCCAGGTAAGGATGGCAGATTTCCTTCCCGAATGGCCATCAATAAACCAATTGGGTACTTCTGACAATTGATAATGGATCCCTGGTGCAGCAGTCCCCTCGGCTTCAATCTCCTCCAGTCCACAACCCATCGCGATACTGCATTCCTCTAATTCTGTCCTCTTGAACATCTCTGAGTTGAATTGTTCCACCACTGTGGCTGTTTTCAGCTGTCTCGGCCATGATCCCTGGAACTGCCTCCATAAACCTCTCTCCCTCCCTACCCGTCTCTCATTCTACATGCTCCTTGAAACCTATCTCTTTGCCCTCACTTTCCTATGCATCAAATTATGTGTGATAATACACTTTGGGATAGTTCAGTACGTGAAAATCCCTATATAAATGCAAATTCTCGTTGTTATCGCTGTTAATTGGCATAAATATAATGTATGTCAACATTAGGTTCGATTCCCGGTTGGGTCACTGTCTGTGTGGAGTCTGCACGTCCTCCCCCTGTGTGCGTGAGTTTCCTCCGGGTGCTCCGGTTTCCTCCCACAGTCCAAAGATGTGCGGGTTAGGTGGATTGGCCATGCTAAATTGCCCGTAGTGTCCTAATAAAAGTAAGGTTAAGGGGGAGGTTGTTGGGTTACGGGTATGGGGTGGATATGTGGGTTTGAGTGGGGTGATCATGGCTCGGCACATCATTGAGGGCCGAAGGGCCTGTTCTGTGCTGTACTGTTCTATGTTCTATGTTCTATTGCACTGAAGCGTTGGCTATGACACACCTGGCATTTGGACACGTAGATTGTCGAATGTAGGATTCTTATTCCAATTATTTCAAGAATCATTGACAGGTTGTTACAGCTCGTGTCATTTGGTGCCAGTTTTTATTTAGAAAATTGCCCCAGAAGATTATGTGCTTTCTCTATATTTGTACGGTGTTATTACCCGCTCGAGACCCAGGGGGTGGGACTAATTAATCTCCCCATGAGTCTTGTTGAGTATGAGCTTCCTTGCAGAAGGCTCATCAGCCCCTGCCCTCTGGTCACCATGGTCACTATGATTAAAAGCTCGGCCCGAGTGAGAAGTGTGTGGAGATGACCCGACTGAAACCTGCGTACAACATGTGTATTGGCGACAAGGGTAAAATGGAGTAGCAGACAGCGTTGCTAAGCCAGGCCATCTCTACCCGTTCCAATGGGGAAAAGTTTGCATTACATTCAAAATGTCGCTCTTCAGAAAACTGGATGCATTTGATGCGAGTGTAGAAAATTGGACGCAATATATAAATCGCATGTGCTACTTTCTGAGGGCTAATGTGATATTTGGTGATAAGCGGCAGACAGTGCTGCCATTGAAGCACCCACTTTCAGTCAAATCAAAAGCCTGACGTACCGCGCATCCCCGGATACTCAGTCATTTAAAGAGTTGGTGATGTTAGTGGTGGACCATTACGACCCCAGGCTGTCGGGCATCATGATAAGATACCGTTTTAACTCGGCTGAAAGACCCCCAGGGGAGTATGTAACCAGGTTTTTGACACGCCTAAGGAAATGGCTGAATTTTGTGAGTATGGCCATATTCTCCCTGGACTGCTCTGGGACAGATTGGTCTGTGGTGTGAATAATAGGACAACTCAATGGAAGCGGCTCACTGATCCACTGCTAGAGTTAAAAAAGGCCTTGGAAATCTCCCTGTCGAGAGAGAATGCAGAGAAGGGAGTGCAAGTGTTTCAGGGAATGGAAGTCAGTCAATAGTGTGGGATACGCCCATCGGCCCCCCACCCCCCCCACCCCGGGTGAATGACACCCTCACTAACGGGAGCCCCTGGAACCCCACCCTGGATGGAACACCGCCGAGGTCAGGGCCTAAAGTCTGGGACCGATCGACCAGGCAGGACACATCCCTGAAAGCGAAGAGGGAGACGCTGGGAGATACGGGGTATGCGACAGCAGAAGCTGCAGGGAGCGGAAACCACAGGGCAGACAGTCAGCCCCCCCCCCCCCCCACTCGACATGGGAGTAGGCATCAACCCCGATCCCCCACCTTTCTGTGAGAATAGCCAGACGTTGGGTATTTGCAACTAAATTGATTCGCTGCATCCAAAGCTGCCCCATTAGAATCACCGCAAACATTTGAGAAAATCAAATCAGGAGCGCAATGTCTGCAGTTACGGGAAACTGAATCAAGATTGGCCACGTATAGGCGAGAATCGCTGGCCATAGCGAGGACTACAATCAACCCGGTGTCTACGGACAACAGTCCGTACGGTTCCCACTGATTAACTGCAGCATCTCCGCCATGATTGACAGCGCATTTTCCAGATGAACTCCGGAGGCCTCCCTGAGATACTGGGGACGTACCCTGAGATTTTCCAGGCTGATTTTGGAAAAGTATAAGGAGCCATGGCAAAACTTTATGTAGACCCTGACGGACAAACAAAATATTTTTTGTACTCACCCAGCTCTCTACGCGCTGCTGTCAACTATTGAAAATGAAAATGAAATGAAATGAAAATGAAATGAAAATCGCTTATTGTCACGAGTAGGCTTCAATGAAGTTACTGTGAAAAGCCCCTAGTCGCCACATTCCGGCGCCTGTCCGGGGAGGCTGGTACGGGAATCGAACCGTGCTGCTGGCCTGCTTGGTCTGCTTTATAAGCCAGCGATTTAGCCTTGTGAGCTAAACCAGCCCCTGAGGAAGAACTCTGACGGTTAGAAGACCTGCGGATCATCAGGCCGGCTAAGTGTGCAGATTGGGAAGCATCAGCAGTGCCCGTACTGAAGCTGAACAGAACCATTTGCCTCAGTGGCGATTATAAACTAACTGTGAATAGGACTCCAGATTGGACTGATACCCGATGCCATGGATCGAGGACCTACATGCAAAATTGGCTGCAGGTCACTCATGCATGAAGCTCGATGTGAGCCATGTTTACCTCCAATTGGAATTGGACCCTGAGTCATGGCAGTACGTGACAATAAATACCCACAGGGGGCTGTACGAGTACACTCAACTGCCACAAGGGGTATCAATGGATTGTGCCATTTTCCAGAGAGTTATGAAAAATACACACGGTTTGCCCCATGTGGCGGTCTATCTGGGCTATCGGGTAGATCGAGAGGGTCGACACCCAGTGGAGGAAAAGATCTGCGTTGTCAAATAACCCCAACACCGGGAAATACAACTGAACTGCGATCGTTTCTGGGACGCGTAAAGAAATATGGCAAATTCATCCCGGGCCTGGCAAGCATTGTGCCCCCACCCGCACGCCCTGCTTAAAAACAATCAGGAATGGGCGTGGAAAACACTACAGGAATTAGCGTTTGCTAACGTGAAACGACATCCGACCTGCTGACACAGTCCGATCCCACCAAACCCCTCCTAGTCAGGGGTGATGCCCCGCCATGTAGCATCGGCAGCATTCTCTCACATTGGGTGGACGGTGGTAAGCTGTGGCCGATTACATTCTGCTCGAGAACACTGGCCGTGGCTGAGCGCAATTATGAGCAAATCGAGAAGGAAGGTTTAGCCGTGGTCTTTGCTGTGAAGAAGTTCCATCTGTACGCGTAGAGGCATCTTTTCACTGTGTTGACGGACCACATGCCGCTGCTGGGAAGATAAGGCCATTCCGCTCCTACCATCGGCCAGAATCCAGCGGTGGGCCCCTTTATTGGTGCGATCTGAGTCGGCATTGGAGCATCGCTGGGGGCGCAGATCGTGGCCGCAGATGCATTGAGTCGATTCCTGCTGCCGACGAGATCACTATCGCCACCCAGAGCTGATTAAGTCATAACCGTTTTGCATTTCGTGGATATGTTGCGGGGCGGCACGGTGGCGCAGTGGTTAGCACTGCTGCCTCACGGCGCCGAGGGCCCAGGTTCGATCCCGGCTCTGGGTCACCGACCGTGTGAAGTTTGCACATTCTCCCCGTGTCTGCATGGGTTTTGCCCCCACAACCTAATGTAGATAGGTGGATTGGCCGCGCTAAATTGCCCCTTAATTGGAAAAAAAATAATTGGGTATTCTCAATTTTTAGAAAAGGATTCTGACTCCGACATGAAGACCCCAGGGTATCAGAGGTTTCTGACGGTGAACAGGCTGACAAGCAAACCAGAGGTTTTCCAACCACGAAGATCAGCGAGGAAACGGTGTTTGCCGTCGATATCCACCTGAGCCAGCTCCACATGCACACAAAGCGCAGCGGCGGGCGAATAGAAGCAAGTGCCCTCCTACTCTGCCCTCATTGGAGGTGTCCTCGGACTTTGGGTGGGGGGGGGAGGGGGATGTTATAACCCACACGAGGACCTACGGGGTCGGATGAATTAGTGTCCCAGTGAGTCTG
This sequence comes from Scyliorhinus canicula, assembly GCF_902713615.1. NCBI lineage: Eukaryota > Metazoa > Chordata > Chondrichthyes > Carcharhiniformes > Scyliorhinidae > Scyliorhinus > Scyliorhinus canicula. The sequence continues at coordinate 203,540,757 of NC_052152.1, read as the reverse complement.
GATGAGTACCAGCTTCCCCGTCAGCAGATCCATGGACACAATGGGTGGGATTCTTCTGCCTTGCCCGCCCTGTGAGTGGAAATCCCCGCCCGAGGTCACTGGACCTTAGCATGGTCTGCGTCCCATCCGTGGCGACCTTGCGGTGGGCATGGCTGGAGAATTCAGCCCTGTGTATAAAAGCTCAGCCTGAGTGGGAACGTGCAGAGACGTACCGACTGGGACCTGTGTACAGCCTGGAAATAGCTTCTTGTTCAATAAACAAACAATTTTGTTTAGCCTCTCGTGAGGACTCCTCCGTGGACACAATATCCAGCATACGTCTACAAAGCCTTAATTAATAATCCACCAAGAGTTGCAATGTCCAGGGACACAGAGAGAGTTTGCAGACACTTGAAACTACTGAGTGCTTTTATTAGCATGAGTTTCCCTTTGCAGGACAATAGAACATAGAACATAGAAAAACTACAGCACAGGACAGGCCATTCGGCCCACGATGTTGTGCCAAACTTTTGTCCTAGATTAAGAACAAATTGATCTACACCCCATCGTTCTACCGTAATCCATGTACCTATCCAATAGCCGCTTGAAGGTCCCTAATGTTTCCGACTCAACTGCTTCCACAGGCATCCATTCATTATAATCAGAAGGCCAGTCAATGTGCAGTGTTGCAGTGCTTTGAAATTTCTTTTCAGCAGTACAGCTCGCTCTAAGTACATGTTTCAGTGTTTAAGTGCACTGCAGTTCCAGATGGGTGGGTTTTCTGATTGTAATCCTGATCGTGACCCATGCACTTGAAGGGTTACAGGCGTCGTTATACTGTGTCAGCCACCGCTCAGTGATAACTGTCTCTTCTCAGAATCTGGCGAGGATAAAAATCCTCTGTCAAAAATTAGGATGAATTATTGGGGCTCGAGGGTCCTGGTCTAGATTTGACCACCTAGGGTGAGGGAGGGAGCAGGGAGGGGTTTTCCAGCAAATTCCTCCCGCAAATTAATCTGTGTTTTTTCAGAAAACAGGTGGCCTGGTCATTATGGGATCACTATGGTTGTCATTTAGGTTTGTGGCAATTCCTAAGGTTGATTGTTCTTGTGATTCACACATACAGAATGAGGGAGAATTCAGAATGTCCAATTCACCTAAAAAGCCAGTCTTTAGGGACCTGTGGGAGGAAACCAGAGCACCCGGAGGAAACCCACACAGACACGGGGAGAACGTGCAGACGCCACACAGACAGTCACCCAAGCCGGGAATCGAACCTGGGACTCTGGAACTGTGAAGCAACAGTGTTAACCACTGTGCCACCACCAATTGAATGTAGGAAATATTAAGGGAATCATTTCAATAGGACAAAGTGAGGTGAACCAATGAAAATGTTCAAAGCTATTTAAGGTTTTATCCCAATTATCTTGGGAAAACAGAGTTGGTCTCTGGTGGTTCCAAGGAGTGAGAGAAGGGATTTTAAGGAGTATTTGATGTTAATTGTGTGGAGGATACAGGGACGGCTTACTGGAAATAACAGAGAAAGCAGAATCCAGAATTAGATTTAAAGGAGAAGTAGATAAATAATGAAAAACAAAGGAGTGGAAAAGAGCAGTGGAATGGGGCAAAGTGAGTGAATGTTTTCAAAGGTTTGTGGGAGTGGGTGTAAAATACTCTGAATTTTGGGAACATCCCAACCTTCAACACTGCCAACTACGAAGGATTATAGAGGGTCCGCCCCCATTTACTGCCCCCAAAAGATTGTCACCATCCTCCATCTGTTCCACAACGACATGCAATCGTTACCCTGACCAATAGCTTTGGAGCGGAGGAGGATGAGAGGCGACTTAATAGAGGTTTATAAGATGATGAGGGAGATAGATAGAGTGGACGTTCAGAGACTATTTCCTCGGGTGGATGTAGCTGTTACAAGGGGGCATAACTATAAGATTCAGGTTGGGAGATATAGGAGGGATGTCCGAGGTAGGTTCTTTACTCAGAGAGTGGTTAGGGTGTGGAATGGACTGCCTGCTGTGATAGTGGAGTTGGACACTTTAGGAACTTTCAAGTGGTTATTGGATAGGCACATGGAGCATACCAGAATGACAGGGAGTGGGATAGCTTGATCTTGGTTTCGGACAATGCTCTGCACAACATCGAGGGCCGAAGGGCCTGTTCTGTGCTGTACTGTTCTATGGTCTATGTTCGATAGATTCACCACAGAACCAATTGATAATCGGACTGGAATCAGGCAAGGCTGTGTCATCACACTGACACTCTTCTCGATCTTCCTTGCTGTAAGGCTCCATCTCACCTTCCATTTCATTCTTGATGAGGTCTTGAAAAACGTGGACCACTTTCCGTACCTTGGGAGCCTATTGTCAACAAGGGTAGACATTGATGATGAGGTTGAACTTCACTTTCAGTGAGGCAGAGCAGCCTTTGGTCACCTGAGGAAGAGAATGTTTGAAGACCAGGATTTCAGACCTGACACCCAGCTTGTGGTCCAGAGAGCAGTGTGGTATCTGCCCTTTGATGTGCTCAGAGACATGGATTATGTGCAGCAGGCACCTCAAAACCCTGGAGAAGTACCACCAGCATTACCTCCACAAGGTCCTGCAAATTCACCGGCAGGATAGGCGCATAACGCCAGTGTTCTTGCTCTGGCCAACAGCCCCAGCATCGATGCATTGACCCTACTTAATCAGCTCCGCTGGGGTGGTTACATCATCCACATGCCTGACACTCGACTCCTGAAGCGAGTGGTCAACTTGGAGCTTTGTCTCAGTAAGCGAGTCCCAGGAGGGCAGAGGCAACGTTTCAATGACACCCTCAAAACCTCCATGAAAAAGTGCAACATCCCCACTGACACCTGGGAATCTCTGGCCCAAGATCATCTGAACGGGAGGGAAAGTATCTGGGAAGGAACTGAACGCCTCGAATTCCATTGCTTAGAGCAAGCTGAAGTCAAGCGTCGGCAGTGAAAGGGGTGCCTGGCAACCCCGGCATCCAACTCACCCCGGCATCCAACCCACCCCGGCACCCCACCCACCCCGGCATCCAACCCACCCCAGCACCCCACCCACTCCGGCACCCCACCCACCCCGGCACCCTACTCCCCCCGGCACCCCACCCACCCCGGCATCCAACCCACCCCAGCACCCCACCCACTCCGGCACCCCACCCACCCCGGCATCCAACCCACCCCGGCACCCCACCCACCCGGCATTCAACCCACCCCGGCACCCCACCCACCCGGCATCCAACCCACCCCGGCATCCAACCCACCCCGACATCCAACTCACCCCGACATCCAACCCACCCCGGCACCCCACCTACCCCGGCATCCAACCCACCCCGGCACCCCACCCACCCGGCATCCAACCCACCCCGGCATCCAACCCACCCCGGCACCCCACCTACCCCGGCATCCAACTCACCCCGGCACCCCACCCACCCCGGCACCCCACCCACCCCGGCATCCAACCCACCCCGGCACCCCACCCACCCCGGCACCCCACCCACCCCGGCATCCAACTCACCCCGGCACCCCACCCACCCGGCATCCAACCCACCCCGGCACCCCACCCACCCCGGCATCCAACTCACCCCGGCATCCTACCCACCCCGGCATCCAACCCACCCTGGCATCCCAACCACCTGGACACCCCACCCATCCGGCATCCCAACCACCCCGGCATCCAACCCACCCCGGCATCCAACCCACCCCGGCACCCCACCCACCCGGCATCCAACCCACCCCGGCACCCCACCCACCCCGGCATCCAACCCACCCCGGCATCCACCCCACCCCAGCATCCCAACCACCTGGACACCCCACCCACCCGGTGTCCCACCCACCTGGACACCCCACCCACCCGGTGTCCCACCCACCTGGACACCCCACCCACCCGGCATCCCACCCACCCGGCACCCCACCCACCCCGGCATCCAACCCACCCCGGCATCCAACTCACCCCGGCACCCCACCCACCCGGCACTCCACCCACCCCGGCACCCCACCCACCCGGCATCCCACCCACCCCGGCATCCATCTCATCCCGGCACCCAAACCACCCCGGCACTCCACCCACCCTGGCACCCCACCCACCCCGGCACCCCACCCACCCCGGCATCCAACCCACCCCGGCATCCAACCCACCCCGGCACCCCACCCACCCCGGCACCCCACCCACCCCGGCACTCCACCCACCCTGGCACCCCACCCACCCCGGCACCCCACCCACCCCGGCATCCAACCCACCCCGGCATCCAACCCACCCCGGCACCCCACCCACCCCGGCACCCCACCCACCCTGGCACCCCACCCACCCTGGCACCCCACCCACCCCGGCACCCCACCCACCCCGGCACCCCACCCACCCCGGCATCCAACCCACCCCGGCATCCATCTCACCCCGGCACCCCACCCACCCCGGCACCCCACCCACCCCGGCACCCCACCCACCCTGGCACCCCACCCACCCTGGCACCCACCCACCCCGGCACCCCACCCACCCCGGCATCCAACCCACCCCGGCACCCCACCCACCCCGGCACCCCACCCACCCTGGCATCCAATCCACCCCGGCACCCCACCCACCCGGCATCCAACCCACCCCGGCACCCCACCCACCCCGGCACCCCACTCACCCCGGCACCCCACCCACCCCGGCATCCAACCCACCCCGGCACCCAACCCACCCCGGCATCCCAGCCACCTGGACACCCCACCCACCCCGGCACCCTACTCACCCCGGCACCCCACCCACCCCGGCACCCTACTCACCCCGGCACCCCACCCACCCCGGCATCCCAGCCACCTGGACACCCCACCCACCCCGGCACCCTACTCACCCCGGCACCCCACCCACCCCGGCATCCCAACCACCTGGACACCCTACCCACCCGATGTCCCACCCACCCTGGCATCCCAACCACCCCGGCATCCAACCCACCCCGGCATCCAACCCACCCCGGCATCCAACCCACCCCGACACCCAACCCACCCCGGCATCCAACTCACCCCGGCATCCAACCCACTCCGGCATCCCACCCACCCCGGCATCCAACCCACCCCGGCATCCAACCCACCCCGGCATCCAACCCACCCCGACACCCAACCCACCCCGGCATCCAACCCACCCCGGCATCCAACCCACCCCGGCATCCAACCCACCCCGACATCCAACCCACCCCGGCATCCAACCCAACCCGGCACCCCACCCACCCGGCATCCAACCCACCCCGGCATCCAACCCACCCCGGCATCCAACCCACCCCGGCACCCTACCCACCCGGCATCCAACCCACCCCGGCACCCCACCCACCCCGGCATCCAACCCACCCCGGCATCCAACCCACCCCGGCACCCCACCCACCCGGCATCCAACCCACCCCGGCACTCCACCCACTTGCTCCTCCAACCACCACCTGTGACATAAGAACATAAGAACATAAGAACTAGGAGCAGGAGTAGGCCATCTGGCCCCTCGAGCCTGCTCCGCCATTCAATGAGATCATGGCTGATCTTTTGTGGACTCAGCTCCACTTTCCAGCCCGAACACCATAACCCTTCATCCCTTTATTCTTCAAAAAACTATCTATCTTTACCTTAAAAACATGTAATGAAGGAGCCTCAACTGCTTCACTGGGCAAGGAATTCCATAGATTCACAACCCTTTGGGTGAAGAAGTTCCTCCTAAACTCAGTTCTAAATCTACTTCCCCTTATTTTGAGGCTATGCCCCCTAGTTCTGCTGTCACCCGCCAGTGGAAACAACCTGCCCGCATCTATCCTATCTATTCCCTTCATAATTTTAAATGTTTCTATAAGATCCCCCCTCATCCTTCTAAATTCCAACGAGTACAGTCCCAGTCTACTCAACCTCTCCTCATAATCCAACCCCTTCAGCTCTGGGATTAACCTAGTGAATCTCCTCTGCACACCCTCCAGCGCCAGTACGTCCTTTCTCAAGTAAGGAGACCAAAACTGAACACAATACTCCAGGTGTGGCCGCACTAACACCTTATACAATTGCAACATAACCTCCCTAGTCTTAAACTCCATCCCTCTAGCAATGAAGGACAAAATTCCATTTGCCTTCTTAATCACCTGTTGCACTTGTAAACCAACCTTCTGTGACTCATGCACTAGCACACCCAAGTCTCTCTGAACAGCGGCATGCTTTAATATTTTATCGTTTAAATAATAATCCCGTTTGCTGTTATTCCTACCAAAATGGATAACCTCACATTTGTCAACATTGTATTCCATCTGCCAGACCTGAGCCCATTCACTTAACCTATCCAAATCCCTCTGCAGACTTCCAGTATCCTCTGCACTTTTCGCTTTACCACTCATCTTAGTGTCATCTGCAAACTTGGACACATTGCCCTTGGTCCCCAACTCCAAATCATCAATGTAAATTGTGAACAATTGTGGGCCCAACACGGATCCCTGAGGGACACCACTCGCTTCTGATTGCCAACCAGAGAAACACCCATTTATCCCAACTCTTTGTTTTCTATTAATTAACCAATCCTCTATCCATGCTACTACTTTACCCTTAATGCCATGCATCTTTATCTTATGCAGCAACCTTTTGTGTGGCACCTTGTCAAAGGCTTTCTGGAAATCCAGATATACCACATCCATCGGCTCCCCGTTATCTACTGCACTGGTAATGTCCTCAAAAAATTCCATTAAATTAGTTAGGCACGACCTGCCTTTTACGAACCCATGCTGCGTCTGCCCAATGGGACAATTTATATCCAGATGCCTCGCAATTTCTTCCTTGATGACAGAGACTGAGAGTCACGTATTGGATTCATCAGTCACCTCAGAACTCATTTTTAGGGTGGACGCAAGTTGTGCTCAACTCTGAGGGACTGCCTGAGAAAAGGAAGTGAGCAATCACTGGCTAGGCCCACATTCATTGACCATCCCTAATTGCCCTTGAGACGGTGGTGGTAAGCTGCCATCTTGAATTCATGCAGTGCACCTCCACCCACAGTGCCGTTAGGGAGTATAGCCATCTGGGATGGCCACTTACAAGGAAACATGGACACTTGCAAAGACTCGAGGGAGATATGGCCAATACAGGATTCAGGCAAACTCAGAGCCTAAATGTATATTTGCTAACAGAGAACCAGACAGTATTGAAACCCCTAGCCAATTTAAATTCTACTGGCCCATTTCCCCAGGATAAAGGACGGGTACTCAGGTATCAGATACAATTCCAGACACTCCCTTCACCCAGGAAGCCCAAACAGCCAAGGTCAATGACCGCTCAGGACACACCCAGCCATCAAGGCACCCGCCCCTTTATTGGCTCAAATCGAAGGCAGTAATCGAAGCCGGCCAAATTATTGGGTCCAAAGCTAAGGATCGCCCAAAAGAGCACGAAACCCCAAAGGTAAAGAGAGACACCGCCACGTGTTTGATCTCTTTTGGCCCGGGCACACCGGCACTCTTCGGCACGGCCTATACCTGAAGCCAACTGCAGCACCACGACCAGAAGCAAGTTCAAGATCAACGATCGCTACCAGATGGATGAGCCCAGCAGAACCGGAGTTACGTCTCCAGACCCAGCCACTCCAGATCCGAACAAAGGCCTTGTTCCTCTGCCAAAGCCGGGTGCCTGACGTTAAGTACAGGTTGTTGTAGTGTTAGGTGTAATTTAGCTTGTAGTGTTTTTATGTTGCATGTGTGAGTTAATCTTGTGTGTAAATAAACTATTATTGAACATGAACTAATTGACTGGTTATTGGGTCTTTGATCAATATCCGGTTGAACCTTGTGGTGGTATCATTTGATACTTGGCGACTCTGAAAAGCAATATCACTCAATATTAAAAAGGGCAACATTATTGGCATCTTTGGTGCAAATTGGCAACATGAGGGAGTTCCAGTATTTTGACAGAGCGACAGAGAAGGAACGGCGATACCTTTCCAAGTCAGGATGGGGTGAGACATGCAGAGGAACCTCCAGGTGGTGGGGTTCCCACGTATCTGCTGCTCTTGTATTTCAATGTTGTCGTTGCCGTGGCTTTGGAAGGTGATGCCTAAGGAGCCTTGGTGAGTTGTTGCAGTGCATCTTGGTGGTGCTGGAGGAAGAGGATGTTGAAGGTGGTGAATAGGGAGCCAATCAAGTGAGACTGTTTTGTCCTGGATGGTTTTGAACTTCTTGAGTGTTGTTGGAGCCGCACTCATCGAGGCAAGTGGAGAGTATTCCATTACACTCCTGTCTTGTGCCTTGTAGATGGTGGACAGGCTTTGGGGGGTCAGGAGGTGAGTGATTTGTCACAGGACTCCTAGCCTATGAATTGTTCTTGTAGCCACAGTGCTTCTATGTCTTGTCCAGTTCATTTTCTGATCAATGGTAACCCCCAGGATAGTGGGGGATTCAGTGATGATAATGCCATTGAATGTCAAGGAGTGATGGTTAGATTCCCTCTTGTTGAAGATGGCCATTGCCTGATGGTTATGCGATGTAAATGTGACTTGTCAGCCTGAGCCTAGATATTGTCCAGGTCGAGCCACACTTGGACATGGACTTGTTCAAACAATGACAGGAAAGTAGAGTTGAAGCCACAATCAGATCACAGCCATGATCTTCTCGAAAGGTGGGGAAGGCTCGAGGGTCTGAATGCACATTCTCGCAATTCTTGTGATTAAAATGAGATGAAGAAGTAAAAGAATATGGAGCAAGAACATTTGAGACTTTGAGCTTGCAGCTGCTGCTGATGTGTAGATTGTGAGCATCGCACACTGAGCCCCCGGTTCCCTTTCCATTCTCAGCCATGGCTGAGGGAGTAGAACTCTCACCTCTGTGTCACCCACCGCATGATGGTTAAATCCCTTCTCCAGATTTGAGCATATAACCCAGGCTCGCACTCCGGTGCGATGCTGATGGGGTGCTGCATAGCCATAGGTGCTGTCTCGTAATGTGAAGTTAAATGGGCTCCCAGTCTGCTCTCTCAAGTTGAAAACAAGAATGCCATGGGTGGGAGCTTGCTGGGAGCTGGGAGCTTGCTGGGAGCCTGCTGGGAGCCTGCTGGGAGCATGCCGGGAGCATGCTGGGAGCTGGGGGCTGGGAGCTTGCTGGGAGCTGGGAGCTTGCTGGGAGCTGGGAGCTGGTTGGGAGCTGTGAGGTGGGGACTTGCTGGGAGCTTGCTGGGAGCTGGGAGCTTGCTGGGAGCTGGGAGCATGCTGGGAGCTGGGAGCTTGCTGGGAGCTTGCTGGGAGCTGGGAGCTTGCTGGGAGCTGGGATCTGGGAGCTTGCTGGGAGCTGGGAGCTTGCTGGGAGCTGGGAGCTTGCTGGGAGCTGGGAGCTTGCTGGGAGCTTGCTGTGCGTGAATTGGTTGCAATGGACTCGGCGTCAAAAGTACCTCATTGGCTGCAAAATGCTCTGGACTGTTCTGAAGTTGTGAAAGATGCAAGTTGTTGTTGGACATTAACCTCATCTTCTGAGGGAGGCCAGCAACTGTGATGAATATTTCTGAGCGTGAATGTGAGGCAACGATGCTCTTAACCAAGAGCTACATTAGCCGCTTTGAAAACCTTGAGGAAATACTTGGCAGACATTTAGCATTATGTTTAATTTAAGCAAAGGGATTTAATTGCAGCAAGCACAATGTCAACCTGCTCCCCACCCCTCCCTACCCCCACCCCCTGTTGATGCATAAACCCTGATTACACAGGGCTTCACCCTTAAAACACAACAGAAGTAACTCTGAGTTCAACACTTGCAGGTCGCATCACAGCTGGGAATTAAAATGAAAGGAAACTTGAACACATCGTTCGCAGACGTCATTTCAAAATGCCATTGAATCGCAGCGTGACAGTAAAGCTATTTACAGCAACAATGACAGCTGAACTCCCATTAATACTCTTCCTCAGCAAAGTCCCAGCTATCCTGTCTCAGTATCTCCGCGTTGCCACTTAGAGCAATGAACAGGAGTAACTCTTTAAAAGGTAATGTCCAAAACAAATTTTAGAACCAATTTTCAGGGAGCAGTTCTGTTTCCATCATTCACTTCAAGGTGAACAACAGACATTCCTTCCTTCAAAGTCAGATCAAAATATCTTCACTCCCTAACCTTGTCCTCGCCCTTCCCTTGCTCTGTTATCTGACATCCTCCTTTGCTTTTTGCAAAGTCATTGGAGATGTCCTTCTACATGTGAATGAAAGTCGTTGAAAGCACCACTCTTTGTGAGAGGCCTAGGGTCAAGTCCACAAGGCCTTTCGTACAAGAATGAGGCCAAGGATGAGACAATCGGGGAGCAGTGAAAAGGTGGCCTCCTGTTTGAGGTGTGAAAGGAAGATGGTAGCTGGCCTGCACTTTTACCGTTGCCTCTCATTACTGCTGGTGAGATGGAGGCTGGGGGAAGACATACCAAATAGACCACTCCACTCCGACCAGTCAACGTCAGGAAGGTCTGCTAGGTTAACCCATGAAAGGGGATCACAGTTAACGACATAATGCTCCAATTCCATCATTGGATTTTGGGCCATGTCGCATAAAGAACGGATGCTGAATATGCAACTCCAGGCTTCCTCTATCCACTCGCGTTGGCTCTTCATGGTAGCACAGTGGTTAGCACTGTTGCTTCACAGCTCCAGGGTCCCAGGTTCCATTCCCGGCTTGTGTCACTGTCTGTGCGGAGTCTGCATGTTCGCCCCGTGTCTGCGTGGGTTTCCTCCGGGTGCTCCGGTTTCCTCTCACAGGTCCCGAAAGACGTGCTGTTAGGTGGATTGGACATTCGGAATTCTCCCTCTGCGTACCCGAACAGGCGCCGGAGTGTGGCAACTAGGGACTTTTCACAGTAACTTCATTGCAGTGTTAATGTAAACCTACTTGTGACACTAATAAAGATTGTTATTGTTTAACATCAAGCTAGTGGGAAAAGTGCAGAGTTCCCATCATCGGTTGGCGTTCCAGGTGGAAAGAACCGGGACCCCAGTATCTCAGCATTTTCCACCAGATTTGAATTTCGAAATCAATAGAATGGAAAGTAGGCAGGCTCAAGGCCAGCTGCTGGGATCCTAACATCTGCAATTCCTCCTTAAACCTCTGTCCACCTTTCTGCCCCCCTTTCAGACGCTCCTTTAAGGTGGCATGGCCACTTTCTGTGAGTCAGTGTCCAATTTTCCCATTTTGAAGCAGCTTGGCTGTTTTATTATGTTAAAGGCGCTCTATAAATGCAAGTTGTTGTTAACACTCTGGCGATCAAGATGAAAATCAAGGCAGGCACATTTTTAATGAGCACTATACACCGTTTATTTCTCTCCAGGTAATATGCAACCTCCTTATTTTTCTTGCAAAGTTGAACACCTCACATTTTATCCGTGTTAAAATTCATTTGGCAAATATATGTCTATTCTGCAAGTTTATTAATATCTCCTGTTTGTTATCGCAGCCCTCCTCCAACTGAGTGTATTTGATTCTTATTCATTGCTCGTTTCTGATTAAATGAAAACAAATACGTGAATTTCTGTAGCGCCTTGTGTGATTTCAGGATATCTTAAAGTGCTTCACAGCCAATGAAGTACTTTTTTTTGACAAACGATGTTATTGAGGCATTTTGACATTAGGGGCAGCACGGTAGCATTGTGGATAGCACAAACGCTTCACAGCTCCAGGGTCCCAGGTTCGATTCTGGCTTGGGTCACTGTCTGTGTGGAGTCTGCACATCCTCCCCGTGTGTGCGTGGGTTTCCTCCGGGTGCTCCGGTTTCCTCCCACAGTCCAAAGATGTGCAGGTTAGGTGGATTGGCCATGATAAATTGCCCTTAGTGTTCAAAATTGCCCTTAGTGTTGGGTGGGGTTACTGGGTTATGGGGATAGGGTGGAGGTGCTGACCTTGGGTAGGGTGCTCTTTCCAAGAGCCAGTGCAGACTCGAAGGGCCGAATGGCCTCCTGCTGCACTGTAAATTCTATGATAAACTCTATGATAAACAACGAAACAGTGTGCAAAGAACAATCAACATAGTGCAACAACCAGCTCTCCTTCCACAAGGACCCGCCTAACTAGTCCCCTAATCTACGTTGCCCTAAACCCCCCCTCCGGCTCCCCCCACCCCCCACCCCCGCTGACGGTTAATTTTCCGCGAAGAAGTCGATAAATGGTTGCCACCTCCGGGCGAACCCTGACTATGACCCTCTCGGAGCGAACTTAATGTTCTCCAGACTGAGAAAGCTCGCCATATCTGATGGCCAGGCCTCCGACTTCGGGGGCTTTGAGTCCCTCCCTGCCAGCAGAATTCATCGCCGGGCTACCAGGGAAGCAAAGGCCAGAACGTCGGCCTCTCTCTCTTCCTGGACTCCCGGGTCCTCCGAGACCCCAAAAATTGCCACCTCTGGACTCATCACCACCCTTGTTTTCAGTACCCGGGACATAACGTCCGCGACTTCCTGCCGGTACCCCCTGAGTTTTGGACATGCCCAGAACATGTGGACATGGTTCAATGAAGTACTTTTTGAAATGTCATCACTGTTATGATGTCGGATGTAAAACATTTTGTGCACAGCAAGCTCCCACGAGGAGCACCAAAATCATGACCACACAATCTGGTTTTTTTCCCAAGTGATGTTGAAGGGTAAATATTGAATATTTAGGCTCTACAGAATAACATCAGGCTCTGATTGGTGGACTCCCCTTTAGAGCGGGAAAACAGTTTGTCAGGCGTTGAGAGGTGGTGGAGATTTGGAGCAGTTTGGACACGGATCCCCGGAATTGGTGGGAAGTTTCTGAACTTTCATTCAGTAAAAGTACCAAGCAGCAGCCAGGTTTCTGACACTGGGCCTGGTGGGCAGCCTGAGGTAAAAGTGAGGTCGCCGTCCTAACATCGGGGTGTGGGTCTGTGACGCCTTCAGTGAAGGGAGCAGCAAGGGTGACGCTCGACCTCCAAACCAGGGCTGAGGAGGGCGGGTAGGTGGGCAACTAACCAGGAAGCCACCAGGCCAGATAGCCTGTAGCCAGCCAGGGGCACATATGGCCATCGAGGGCTGAGGCTCGAGGCCCAGCCACCACGGGGAAACAGAGAGGTGAGCAGCAGCCGGGCGGTGCAAAGAAGGCCAGGTAAGTGCTGGATTGTGAATTGGGGAGCAGCGGGAGTGGGGCAACTTGACCAGAGGCCCGCCAGGCAGGACTGAGAGTGAGAGGGCTGGACTGGGCAGCAACCAGACCAGGCGGCAGGGGCAAGAGGGAGCAGAGGCCAGGCCAGAAACCCAGTAGCAGCAGCCAGACAGTCAGCCAGGAGCACGCACACATGGGGCTTGACATCATTGGGGGCGGAGCGTGACATGGGCTCCCGCAAAGAGGGAGGGTGGGAGAGCTCAAAGCCTGCCTCTGAACAGTGCAGCACTCCCTCAATACTGGGAATATCAACCTGATTTTGAACTCAAGTTCCAGGAGTGGTATTTGAACCATAATCTTCAGACTCAGAGACCAGAGGACCAACCGACTAAACCACAGCTTAAAATCTACAGAAGAATGGTGAGGAAGTGGGACAGTGTGTAGATGCTAGGACATCGTTGTGAAGAGCTGATTTATAAATTAATGCTCCATGAGCAGAGTGCACCGTGTACTGTCAATGCAGAAACACTTGTAGAGTTCTGTTCTTTTGGCTATGATTCTAACTAGTTTGAATGGGGAAAAATGCAATTCTGTCTTCCTGCCATCATTCCCACTGGAGAGGACAAGCTGTACAGTCGCCGAGACAACAGAATCTGATTTTACAATGTTCCTTTCCGAATCGGAGTGTTGATACCCCTGGGGGTCGGAGGATGAATTATCATCTCCTTCCTTCGGTGGCAGAGTTAAAGGGCGTGATTTAACGGAAATGAAATGGGGGGGCACGTATGCCCGGTGTTTCCTGGTGCTGGCAGTGTAGCGAACGGCCCCTTTATTAAATGGGACTGGCTTTATCTCTGGGCGTTGGTGAGGAACGATCCGACAAGGTCGCACTTAGTCCCACTTCCTGCATTAACAAGTCCCACCCACGAGTGCAGCAAAAGATTGGGGCACCATTTTGAAATGGCGGCCAATCTCTGAACCCCCACTGCGGCCTCCAGACCCCCAACGTACCAATGAGGGGAGTCCCCAGCTCCTTGCACCCTGACTCATAAGGGCAGGGCACCCCCGCGCCCAATCCCGGTGCAGGCAAAATGCCACCTGGATACCTTGGCACTGGAAGCCTGGCAGTGTCACCTGGGCAACCTGGCAGTGGCAGAGTGCCAGTGCCACAGTCCCCAGGTGGTATCAGGGTACCACTGTGCCCAGAGCCTGATCATCCAGCAGCCCCCAATCGTTCTCCACCCCGCTAAGCGCCGGTACGCCTGGCCCATGGTGGCGGAGACCGCTGCTCAGGCACTCGCTCAGGGACTCCGAGGCACGGGGGTTAGATTCCTCACCCTGGGTAACTCCGGCAAGAGCCTGATTGCACACTTGAATATACAAACCTGGATCGACCTCAATGGGCCAGACCCAGATCCCGCAGCCTCGCGAGGTCTCATTACACGCTGGGGCGGGCCTGGCGAGGCTGGTAGATCGCGGTCCAAGAACGGGAAAAAAACGGAGAGAGGAAGCAAGAGAGGGAGAGTGAGCCTCAGGTTTGTTTACAGCCACTTCTGCACATCTACATGTGGGCAGACCCACGTGCACAGAAAGACACACATATTGCAGAGAGAGAGAGAGAGAGAGATACAGGAAGAGACAGACAGAGAGATGAATGAAGAAATCAAAAGAGAGAGAAAACTGGAAAGAAAAAGTGACAGCGCGCAGATGGAGAGAGGAACAGAGAGAAATACAGGAAGGTACATCTGGAACCACATTCCCTGGAGACAGTGCATTCACCTGACAGCCTGTGAGATTAATTGAGGTTGTTAGAAATGAGATTAACCTAAATTTATGGGCAGTCACCATGGAGCAGGGAGTCAGGTCAGATTGAAACTCCTGCCGTTTCATGTTGTCTCATTTAAAAACACATCATAACAACGGAAAAACTCACCCTGATCTGATTCTCCACATCAAACGCCAAAGACTGAAACCAATGGCTAATGTGGGTGTAATCAGGGTTTTGAGTACACTTCTGATACACAAAACTGTGCAGGAGGTTTGCGACAATGGTTCCAGTTATGAGGAAAGATTGGAGGGGTCGAGGTTGTTCAGAGAGGAGAGGAGAGGCTAAGAGGAGATTTGATCGAGATGTTCAAAATCATGAGGGGACTGGATAGAGGAGATGGGGAGAAGCTGCTCCCACTTGGTATCATGGATTCAGAGAATCCTTACAGTGCAGGAGGAGGCCATTTGGCCCATCGGGTCTAAACCGATCGCCCTACCTAGGCCCACTCCCCCACCCTATCCCCGTAACCCCCACTAATCTTTTGGACACTAAGGGGGAAATTTATCACGGCCAATCCAGCTAACCTGCAAATCTTTGGACTGTGGGAGGAAACCGGAGCACCCGGAGGAAACCCACGCAGACACGGGGAGAACGTGCAGACTACGCACAGACAGTAACACGAGGCTGGAATTGAACCTGGGTCCCAGGCGCTGTGAGGCAGCAGTGCTAACTATTAGGCAACAAGAATCCTGTAACCCTTGATCTCTCCCTACAAACCTATTTCCTGACCTATTTCTCGCTGGTCAAGAAGACCCCTGGGCTGGCCAATATTGCACAGAGTCCATTGTGAGTGCCCAGGGCCGGCGCTGTGAGTGCTCCAGCTTCACTCAGGATGGTCACTGCGGCCACATTAACTGTTGTATATTTTTGGTCCATCTGATATTTCCTCAGAGTAATGTTGCGATGACAGCAGTTTCTTAGTGTGTAACAGGTTGATTTTCAAGGATATAGGCCGGGATTTCCGACCCGGTGCCGTTTTTTGGGCACCGGCGGGATGGTTGACAGCGCCCCCCCCCCCCCCCCGGCAATTCTCCGGGCCCCGATGGGCCGAGTGGCCGATGAGTCTGGCCGAGTCCCGCCGGCGTGGATTACTCACATCCCACATGGCGGGACCTGGAATGTGGGTGTGCTGGGGCCGTCCTGGAGGCAGGCGGGGGGGGGGGGGGGGGTCCGACCCAGGGGGGCCCATGGTGGCCAGGCCCGCGATCGGGGCCTACTGATCGGTGGGTGGGCTGGTTCCCTGGGGGCCTACTTTACTCCGCGCTGGGCCCCTGTAGGGCTTCGTCCTGTTGCCCGGGGACCGACATGGAGAAGGGAACCCCCGCGCATGCGTGGAAATACGCGGGCCATTCCGCGCATACGCGGACACGCGCGGGCCGTTCCCCGCCGGCTGGAGCTGGGGGAACAACTCCGGCGGCAACCTAGCCCCCTAGAAAGGGGAGAATTCCTCACTTTCCGGGGCCGTTGACACCGGAGTGGTTGGCGCCGGTTTTCTGGCCCCATTATTGGAGAATCCCACCCATGTCTCTACAATCAGGAAGGGCGGAATTCTCTATTTTGTTTGTCAGTGAGGTGGCGAGTAGGTCCTGTGGCGTTGTTCCCACTGGCTGGAATCGTGTGAACCCGTGCCAGACGGGTGAAGCTCCATTAATGATGAACAAGCAAGCATCTTTCTGAATCACCTGCTTGGTCAGGAGCTGATTCATCCGCTCTCTACCATGACCATAGGCCCGGGAACCCAGCATACTCCTATCACCCTCTCCAGCCCATCCAGACCGTACAGGTTGTCTGTAACCCAGAGGTAAAAGGTTAGCAGCCTGGCGTCTGCACCCTGACTCAACCACTATGCCCTCGAGGTCTTGATTCCAGCAACTCAGGTAAGAAACACACCCTCGACCCAAGGGAATGCCCCAGGAAGCACATCAACCTCATCGCTCTGCCCCTGGGAGGCTGTGGTCGAGGAGTTCAGCGAGACTGGTGGCCGTGTCAGAAGCATCACACAGTGTAGAAGAAGGTGAATGACTTCATCCACTCTGCCAGGGTAAGTCCCCTCACATCTCCCTCCAGCATTAAACTCTCAACATGGCATCGTGCACTCCAGCACCGACCCCCTTCACGGATCTCACACATCCATTTGCAGAGGACACAATCTCTCATGGACACTTTCACATCACCGCCATCCCATGTCATTGTTGCTCACAATCCATCCTCTGGTCCTTCTGGGGATGGCTCACTCCTTTGCAGAGCCAGATTGTGAAGAGCACAGCAAACTGTGATCATGCAGGAAAACCCTCTCCACTGCAGACCACAGAGAGCCACCAGAGAAGTATCTCCAGAGGTCCTGTGGTCTGCTCTATGAGGAAACCTGTGGCGCTGTGAGCAGCGGAACACACTGGAGTCATCCACCTTCGACCCTCTTGTTAGTGAGCTTGTCGAGGCCCGGCCTCATTCATGTCAGTCCTCCATCTGCCTTCCTTTGTTCATCATCCTTATCCACCTCTACCTGCCTTTGGGCCCTCTCACCCTTCCACACCCTTCCACACCCCACTCGCACAGCCCTCCTTTCACATTGTCCCCCCCGCCTTTATCAATCCCCCCCCCCCCCTCGGATCACCTTGTACCCCACTCCTGTTGGCACCTCAGTTCACTGGAGTGGAAGGTCTATGAGGCCTACAGCACAGTGCTGTCTATGAGGCCTACAACACAATACTGTCTATGAGGCCTACAGCACAGTGCCGTCTATGAGGCTTGCAGTGCAGTGCTGTCTATGAGGCCTACAGCACAGTGCCGTCTATGAGGCTTGCAGTGCAGTGCTGTCTATGAGGCCTACAGCACAGTGCTGTCTATGAGGCCTACAGCACAGTGCTGTCTATGAGGCCTACAGCAATGCTGTCTATAAGGCCTACAGCAATGCCGTCTATGAGGCCTACAGCACAGAGCCGTCTATGAGGCCTACAGCACAGTGCCGTCTATGAGGCCTACAGCACACTGCTGTCTATGAGGCCTACAGCACAGTGCCGTCTATGAGGCCTACAGCACAGTGCCGTCTATGAGGCCTACAGCACAGTGCTGTCTATGAGGCCTACAGCACAGTGCTGTCTATGAGGCCTACAGCACAATGCTGTCTATGAGGCCTACAGCACAGTGCCGTCTATGAGGCCTACAGCACAGAGCTGTCTATGAGGCCTACAGCACAATGCTGTCTATGAGGCCTACAGCACAGTGCCGTCTATGAGGCCTACATCACAATGCCGTCTATGAGGCCTGCAGCACAGTGCTGTCTATGAGGCCTACAGCACAGTGCCGTCTATGAGGCCTACAGCACAATGCTGTCTATGAGGCCTACAGCACAATGCTGTCTATGAGGCCTACAGCACAGTGCCGTCTATGAGGCTTGCAGTGCAGTGCTGTCTATGAGGCCTACAGCACAGTGCTGTCTATGAGGCCTACAGCACAGTGCTGTCTATGAGGCCTACAGCACAGTGCTGTCTATGAGGCCTACAGCAATGCTGTCTATAAGGCCTACAGCAATGCCGTCTATGAGGCCTACAGCACAGAGCCGTCTATGAGGCCTACAGCACAGTGCCGTCTATGAGGCCTACAGTACACTGCTGTCTATGAGGCCTACAGCACAGTGCCGTCTATGAGGCCTACAGCACAGTGCCGTCTATGAGGCCTACAGCACAGTGCTGTCTATGAGGCCTACAGCACAGTGCTGTCTATGAGGCCTACAGCACAGTGCTGTCTATGAGGCCTACAGCACAGTGATGTCTATGAGGCCTACAGCACAGTGATGTCTATGAGGCCTACAGCACAATGCTGTCTATGAGGCCTACAGCACAGTGCCGTCTATGAGGCCTACATCACAATGCCGTCTATGAGGCCTGCAGCACAGTGCTGTCTATGAGGCCTACAGCATAGTGCCGTCTATGAGGCCTACAGCACAATGCTGTCTATGAAGCCTACAGCACAGTGCTGTCTATGAGGCCTACCTTCCTGGCTAGGAACCTCATTACCTCACGGGTGAGGGGCTGTGGAAAATCGCGAAACAGGATCTCGCCAGCGAGAACCGTGATTCCCGACTCTCGCGAGTTCTCCCTGATGGCTGCTGTGGGCGAGGAAACAAACTGGGCCTCCTATCGGCATGAAGTACAGGACATTGTGTCTGTCCCCCACACACACACACACATCCCTCCTAAACCTCTGTGTAAATAACGGTGGGGAGTCTCTGAATCTCGACCTCCTCCTTTAAGTCACTCCTTAAAACCTCCTCCTCTAATATCTCCTTGTGCAGTTCAGTTTTCAAATTTGTTCAGCAATGGTACACCTGTGAAGAACCTAAAGATGTTTAACTGTGTGAAAGGTGGCCATAGAAATGCAGGTTGTTGTTGTTTTTTCTTCTGCTTACTGAAATGTTCGGAAAATGTTCCAGAGCTGGGAATTCTATCCCATCTCCCACTCCATAGAGCTGTGTTTTCCGGAAGGTTCCACATCTTGCGCACAGCCTTTGATGTTCATTTTTTTCAGAGCTCGTTAGTGAAAGTGTATGAATCATTTTACTGCTCTGCACATAGAACATAGAACAGTATAGCACAGAACAGGCCCTTCGGCCCTCGATGTTGTGCCGAGCAATGATCACCCTACTTAAACCCACGTAACCCATATACCCGTAACCCAACAATCCCCCCATTAACCTTAAACTACGGGCAATTTAGCATGGCCAATCCACCTAACCCGCACATCTTTGGACTGTGGGAGGAAACCGGAGCACCCGGAGGAAACCCACGCACACACGGGGAGGACGTGCAGACTCCACACAGACAGTGACCCAGCCGGGAATCGAACCTGGGACCCTGGAGCTGTGAAGCATTGATGCTAACCACCATGCTACCGTGAGGCCCGTAAGGATCTCGAAGGATCATCCAGCACTTCTCATGCGAGTGTGAATTCCTTCCTGTATCTGGCTCATTGAAGCTGTGGGGAGCGGGGAGGCTAGTTAGACTGTGTCAGGTTTCTCAATGACATGACTAATCTCAGCAAAGTATCCAAATCAATCCGATTCACCCCAGTGTGAAATACAAAAACGCAAGGCAGGGAGTTTTCTGTAAAATAGGTAAATGTTATCCGACACAGAATAAGCAGCTATCATCGCGGCCAGCTGAAATACCCGAGAGATGTCCGTCTGGTTAATACATTTTTACAATCTTTGGTTAAGACTCCATTTTAGATTCTGTACGTCTATGAATTCACCCAACTAATGAGAAGGTTTAAGCTGCCTGGACCCTGAACTCTGGAATTCTCCCCCTCACCTCTCCATCTCCAATTTGGGATGCTTTTTCAAACCAGACCCACTCGTCAAATCACCTGTCCCAATATCTCCAGGCTACAGGTGAGTGTTGGCAGGATTTATAGAGAAATACAGCACAGAACAGGCCCTTCGGCCCACGATGTTGCGCCGAACTTTTGTCCTAGGTTAATCATAGAATTATGGACAATTTGTCATGGCCAATCCACCCAACCTGCACATCTTTGGACTGTGGGAGGAAACCGGAGTACCCGGAGGAAACCCACGCAGTCACGGGGAGGATGTGCAGACTCCACACAGACAGTGACCCAAGTCGAAATCGAACTTGGGACCCTGGAGCTGTGAAGCAATTGTGCTATCCACAATGCTATCGTGCTGCCCTTAAGAAGTTAACCTACACTCCCTTATTCTACCCTAATCCAAGTACCTATCCAATAGCCGCTTGAAGGTCCATAAATTTTCCGACTCAACTACTACCACAGGCAGTGCATTCCATGCCCCCACTACTCTCTGGGTAAAGAACCTACCTCTGACATCCCCTCTATATCTTCCACCATTTATCTTAAATTTATGTCCCCTTGTAATGGTGTGTTCCACCCGGGGAAAAAGTCTCTGACTGTCTACTCTATCTATTCCCCTGATCATCTTATAAACCTCTATCAAGTCGCCCCTCATCCTTCTCCGTTCTAATGAGAAAAGGCCTAGCACCCTCAATCTTTCCTCGTATGACCTACTCTCCATTCCAGGCAACATCCTGGTAAATCTCCTTTGCACCTTTTCCAAAGCTTCCACATCCTTCCTAAAATGAGGTGACCAGAACTGCACACAGTACTCCAAATGTGGCCTGACCAAGGTTTTGTACAGCTGCATCATCACCTCACGGCTCTTAAATTCAATCCCTCTGCTAATGAACGCTAGCACACCATAGGCCTTCTTCACAGCTCTATCCACTTGAGTGGCAACTTTCAAAGAACAATGAACATAGACCCCAAGATCTCTCTGCTCCTCCACATTGCCAAGAACCCTACCATTAACCCTGTATTCCGCATTCAGATTTGTCCTTCCAAAATGGACAACCTCACACTTGTCAGGGTTAAACTCCATCTGCCACTTCTCAGCCCAGCTCTGCATTCTATCTATGTCTCTTTGAAGCCGACAACAGCCCTCCTCACTATCCACAACTCCACCAATCTTCGTATCATCTGCAAATTTACTGACCCACCCTTCAACTCCCTCATCCAAGTCGTTAATGAAAATCACAAACAGCAGAGGACCCAGAACTGATCCCTGCGGCACGCCACTGATAACTGGGCTCCAGGCTGAATATTTGCCATCCACCACAACTCTCTGTCTTCTATCGGTTAGCCAGTTTGTTATCCAACTGGCCAAATTTCCCACTATCCCATGCCTCCTTACTTTCTGCATAAGCCTACCATGGGGAACCTTATCAAATGCCTTACTAAAATCCATGTACACTACATCCACTGCTTTACCTTCATCCACATGCTTGGTCACCTCCTCAAAGAATTCAATAAGACTTGTAAGGCAAGACCTACCCCTCACAAATCCGTGCTGACTATCCCTAATCAAGCAATGCCTTTCCAGATGCTCAGAAATCCTATCCCTCAGTACCCTTTCCATTACTTTGCCTACCACCGAAGTAAGACTAACTGGCCTGTAATTCCCAGGGTTATCCCTATTCCCTTTTTTGAACAGGGGCACGACATTCGCCACTCTCCAATCCTCTGGTACCACCCCTGTTGACAGCGAGGACGAAAAGATCATTGCCAACGGCTCTGCAATTTCATTTCTTGCTTCCCATAGAATCCTTGGATATATCCCGTCAGGCCCGGGGGACTTGTCTATCCTCAAGTTTTTCAAAACGCGCAACACATCTTCCTTCCTGACAAGTATCTCCTCGAGCTTACCAGTCTGCTTCACGCTGTCCTCTACAACAATATGGCCCCTCTCATTTGTAAATACTGAAGAAAAATACTTGTTCAAGACCTCTCCTATCTCTTCAGACTCAATACACAATCTCCCGCTACTGTCCTTAATCGGACCTACTCTCACTCTAGTCATTCTCATATTTCTCACGTATGTGTAAAAGGCCTTGGGGTTTTCCTTGATCCTACCCGCCAAAGATTTTTCATGCCCTCTCTTAGCTCTCCTAATCCCTTTCTTCAGTTCCCTCCTGGCTATCTTGTATCCCTCCAGCGCACTGTCTGAACCTTGTTTCTTCAGCCTTACATAAGTCTCCTTCTTCCTCTTAACAAGACATTCAACCTCTCTTGTCAACCATGGTTCCCTCACTCGACCATCTCTTCCCTGCCTGACAGGGACATACATATCAAAGACACGCAGTACCTGATCCTTGAACAAGTTCCACATTTCACTTGTGTCCTTCCCTGACAGCCTATGTTCCCAACTTCTGCACTTCAATTCTTGTCTGACAGCATTGTATTTACCCTTCCCCCAATTATAAACCTTGCCCTGTTGCTCGCACCTATCCCTCTCCATTACTAAAGTGAAAGTCACAGAATTGTGGTCACTACCTCCAAAATGCTCCCCCACTAACAAATCTATCACCTGCCCTGGTTCATTACCAAGTACTAAATCCAATATGGCCTCCCCTCTGGTCGGACAATCTACATACTGTGTTAGAAAAGCTTCCTGGACACACTGCACAAACACTACCCCATCCAAACTATTTGATCTAAAGAGTTTCCACTCAATGTTTGGGAAGTTGAAGTCGCCCATGACTACTACCCTGTGACTTCTGCACCTTTCCAGAATCTGTTTCCCAATCTGTTCCTCCACATCTCTGCTGCTATTGGGGGGCCTATAGAACACTCCCAACAAGGTGACTGCTCCTTTCCTATTTCTAACTTCAACCCATATTACCTCAGTAGGCAGATCCCCCTCGAACTGCCTTTCTGCAGCTGTTATACTATCTCTAATTAACAATGCCACCCCCCCACCTCTTTTACCACCCTCCCTAATCTTGTTGACACATCTATAACCAGGGACCTCCAACAACCATTTCTGGCCCTCTTCTATCCAAGTTTCCGTGATGGCCACCACATCGTAGTCCCAAGTACCGATCCATGCCTTAAGTTCACCCACCTTATTCCTGATGCTTCTTGCATTAAAGTATACACACTTCAACCCATCTCCTTGCCTGCAAGTACTCTCCTTTGTCATTGTTACCTTCCCCACTGCATCACTACGTGCTTTGGCGTCCTGACTATCGTCTACCTTAGTTGCTGGACTACAGATCCGGTTCCCATTCCCCTGCCAAATTAGTTTAAACCCTCCCGAAGAGTACTAGAAAACCTCCCCCCCAGGATATTGGTGCCCCTCTGGTTCAGATGCAACCCGTCCTGCTTGTACAGGTCCCACCTTCCCCAGAATGCGCTCCAATTATCCAAATACCTGAAGCCCTCCCTCCTACACCATTCCTGCAGCCACGTGTTCAACTGCACTCTCTCCCTATTCCTAGCCTCGCTATCACGTGGCACCGGCAACAAACCAGAGATGACAACTCTGTCTGTCCTGGCCCTTAACTTCCAGCCTAACTCCCTAAACTTGTTTATTACCTCCACACCCTTTTTCCTACCTACATCGTTGGTACCAATGTGCACCACGACTTCTGGCTGCTCACCCTCCCCCTTCAGGATCCTGAAGACACGATCCGAGACATCCCTGGCCCTGGCACCCGGGAGGCAACATACCTTTCGGGAGTCTCGCTCGCGACCACAGAATCTCCTATCTATTCCCCTAACCATTGAATCTCCTATTACTATTGCTTTTCTATGCTCCCCCCTTCCCTTCTGAGCCCCAGAGCCAGACTCAGTGCCAGAGACCTGGCCGCTGGGGCCTTCCCCCGGTAGGTCATCCCCCCCAACAGCATCCAAAACGGTATACTTGTTTTGAAGGGGAATGGCCACGAGGGATCCCTGCACTGTCTGCCTGTTAGTTTTCTTTCCCCTGACTGTAACCCAGCTACTCTTGTCCAGTACCTTTGGTGTGGCTACCTCCCTGTAACTCTTCTCTATGACCCCCTCTGCCTCCCGGATGATCCGAAGTTCATCCAGCTCCAGCTCCAGTACCTTAACACGGTCTCTGAGGAGCTGGAGTTGGGTGCACTTCCCGCAGGTATAGTCAGCGGGGACACCAGTGGTATCCCTCACCACCCACATCCTACAGGAGGAGCATGCAACTGCCCTAGCCTCCATCCCCTCTTACTTTACAGAATTAGCTGCCCTGTGGACCAACTGGACCTCCGCCCTCCGGCTCTGCTCCCAGTCAGCTGTACTCTAAACTCCTGGTTCCCTTCACGCTCTTTGATAAATATAGGAAATTAAATGAAAGGAGTACCTTACTCCCTCCTCACCTAACTCCCTCAGTCACCAAACTCTCACTGTAGCACTCAAATGCCACAAGCTCAGCACTCCCTCAGTCACCAAACTCTCACTGTAGCACTCAAATGCCACAAGCTCAGCACTCCCTCAGTCACCAAACTCTCACTGTAGCACTCAAATGCCACAAGCTCAGCACTCCCTCAGTCACCAAACTCTCACTGTAGCACTCAAATGCCACAAGCTCAGCACTCAGTGCAAACAAAGTCTGCACTGTATCTAGCCCCTATTTATACTGTGACTCTAGCTTCTAAAAACTGGCCTAATGCAATTAACTAATTAACAAGCTCCAGCTGCAAGTAAGTCCAAGTAGAACCTTGTTTAAAGCTGATTCAAAATTCACCTTCTTATAGACCAAACAGCAACTTTTAAGTTAATTAACTAAATAAAAGAAATACTAGACTTTAAATAACCCTTATACTCCCTCAGTCACCAAACTCTCACTGTAGCACTCAAATGCCACAAGCTCAGCACTCAGTGCAAACTGATGGAGGGGGGGGGGGAGGGTGCGGCTGAGGGGTTGGCGTCAGGGGGAAGGCCAGAAGGGCCGGGGGCGATTCTCAGTGGGTCCCCATTTCTCAACGTAAGCCCCTCAATCAAGCACTGAGTGCCTGGCAACGAGGGGACCCCACCCACCCCCCAAGAAAAACCCTGCATGCAACCCTAATAGTGTTTTGGGATCCCCCACCCACTGTCACACAAATACCAGCAGTACCAGGATGAGTCACCTCAGCGCTTTGGCATCAATTGTCCTCCCAAAGGCCTCAGTTGATGTCAGGGCAGGAATACCAACCATGAACCTTCACCCCCCCCTCCCCCTCCTCCGCACGTTCACCGCACTCCAATCTTAATTGGATCAGAGGCAGGGTGATGTAAGTTCCCGCTGTCACACCCCCTGCCCAATTCAATGCCATACACACCACCAAGCTCAGTGTGGCGATTGGCATTAACTTCTGCCCCATCAGGCTGTCGTGAAAACCCAACTGGTTCACTAATATCTTTGCTGGGTCTAAGTTTAAACATGACTCTGGGTGTGGTGGACACTGAGGCCAAGCAAACCAATCAGTTACCAACGCCACCTCCGCAAGAGCCATGCCAACAATGTGAACACATTGAAAGAATCCAGAGAGACTATCCAATCCACCTGGCCTACGTCAGTGTGTAGACACCTCCTCAGCCCGACCTCTTGTCACCTTGTTCCTCTGTCCCCCACCCCTCTATTCTTCTCCCTCTCATACGTGCGCCCTGCCTCTCTTCAATCCTGTCTGCTTCAACAATGTAGCAGTGAGTTCAACTTTATCACCACTCTTAGTTCACAAATGCTTCCAGGCCCTGATTTAAGGCAATGGGGCATACACTATATCGCCAGCTCTTCCCGCTCCAGAATCCCGGAAGAAGGAGAGAATCCTAAAATGGCGTGGCTCCATGACAATGGATAATTAATAATAATCATTTCCATCCAGTAATATATATACTTACAGCTGGACATTTACTTTGAGAAGTGGATGATAAAATAAATGCACTCCCCTATAGTGAGACATCAGCCAGGCAGTAAGAATTTGAAGGTGACCTGATAATATTTCTGTTAACAACCATTTCGATCCAGTAACTCGAGTAAGTTACATGATGCCCAGCTGGATGGAGTTGTGCCAGACAGATTCTAAACTCAGCGAATTATACACAGTGATCGAAGCCAGAGGTATTGGTCTATTGTTTTACAGAACAAGGTGACGCACGAGTGTGGGAGCAAGTGACAGTGAGACCTACGAGCTAAGGCCCAGAGGCATTAATTAGGCAAGAAGGTAGTTGATTGGTTGGTGATTATTAACATATCTTCTTGTCTGAAGTGGGCCGTGGATTTAAACTTGTAATGGGAAAAGATATGTACGATACTAAATTTACAGCTTCACTACAAATTGAGTGATATTTCTAAACTTGAAACATGAAGGAGACAGCAGGTGATGTGTTGTAGCTGTAGTATGTGGGAACTGGAGGACACAAGTGTGATCCACCGCACCACCGTCTGCTGTAAGTGTTCGCAGCCCGAGGAATTTGTCCTCAGAGTTGATGAGCTGGAGTCTGATCTTCAGACACTGCGATCAGTTAGGAAGAGGCAAAGTTATCTGGATACTGGATGTGATTTAATGGCCACGCTGTGCCCCAAAAAAGATTTGCCCGGCTCGGATTGTCGCGGGAGATCAAACGCGATCTCGTGAGATGTTGCGATGTAAAACCCATTGTGGGCAGGATCACGTTTGAGCAAATCTGCCTATTAAAGCGAGACAGCAAGGGATTGGGATGCAGCCCACACACCTCGGGTGAGAGCGTTCAGTACTGGTCTCCACAAATGGTGACTGAACAGAATGGACTCATTGTGGTCTCCCAGGAAATAGGAGGCTCCCAGGTGCATGCCATTGGCCAGGGTGGCACACTGGCACTTCTTTTAAAATTTTTTTAGAGTATCCAATTAATTTTTTCCAATTAAGGGGCAATTTAGCACGGCCAATCCACCTATCCTGCACATCTTTGGGTTGTGGTGGCGAAACCCACACAAACACGGGGGGAATGTACAAACTCCACACGGACAGTGACCCAGAGCCAGGACCGAACCTGGGACCTCGGCGCCGTGAGGCAGCAGGGCTAACCCACTGCGCCACCGTGCTGCCCCTGGCACTTCTGGTGCTACCCTGGCATTGCCAGCCTGGCACATCTTCAGGTCGTGGGTGTGAGACCCACACAGACACGGAGAGAATGTGCAAACTCCACCCGAGCTGGGATTGAACCTGGGTCCTCGGCGCCGTGAGACTGCCGTGCTAACCACTGTGCTGCCCGACTGGTGGTGATTTAACCTGAGGATCACCACATCTCAGGGGGGGGGCAAGGTTTAGCAGGCGGGGCCTTCATGAATAACCTCAGCTGGTACGGGGATTGAACCCACACTGTTGGCCCCGCTCCGCATCACGGATCAGCTGTCCAACCAATGGAGCTAAACCCCACCCCCACCCCCACCCCCACCCCCACCCCCACCCCCACCCCGGTTGTGGACTAAGGTGGAGTTAAAATCAGCTATCAGTAAGTGCTTTCTCCCAATTACATTGATTGAACTGATTCAGATGCTGCAATTATGCTGTACCGTTAGCTCATCTCCTCCAAAGGTGGGGCTATTAATAGGCACTCAATATAAATTAAATGCACACTTGTGAACATCCTATTGATAGAAGCTCAAAGAAATATTTAAACATCATTAGCCCTTGCCAAAATTAAAAATTGTAAGGAAGGATTTAGTGCAAGGTTAATGCATGCGATGTGAAACAACCAGAAAATATGATGGTAACAAATCTTTTTCGATAAGCTGGGGCATTCAATGGTCTTGATGAGTTTAGTGCTCATTAAAATGAGAGACTTTGTCACTGAGAACAAAACACTGTTACTTCTGGGGCGGGATTCTCCGAGCCTCCGGGCTGAAATCGGGATCGGCCCCGGGGCGGAGAATGGGCGTCAAACCCGAAATCCAGTCCGACTCCGCTCCCATGATTCTCCGGAGCTGCGAGGACTACTCTGGGGCCCTGCTAGCCCCCTCCATACAGGAGAATCACTTTCTTAAGGAAAGTCCAGAGTGAAACCCCCGCGTTTTAATGCTGGAGTGGGGACATAGCCCCATTATTGGAGAATCCAGCCCCCGGTGTTGTCACGAGATTTCAGACTTAAACATCTCTGGTTCCTAACAAAGAGTAACTTGTTACAACAGATCTTGCTCCACAGCTCCAAGTCCTTATATGCTCTATACACGGCTTCTCAATGCGACGGTGGGGGTGGGGGAAGGTGGCACAGTGGTTAGCACTGTTGCTGCAGCTCCTGGGTCCCAGTTTTGATTCCCAGCTTAGGTCACTGTCTGTGCGGAGTCTGCACATTCTCCCGTGTGTCTGCGTGGGTTTCCTCCGGGTGCTCCGGTTTCCTCCCACAGTCCAAAGATGTGCAGGATTGACCCTGCAAGCGTGGCATGTGGCGCAGTGGTTAGCACTAGGACTGTGGCGCTGAGGACCCGGGTTCGAATCCCGACCCTGGGTCACTGCCCGTGTGGAGTTTGCACATTCTCCCCATATCTGCGTGGGTTTCACCCCCACAACCCAAAGATGTGCAGGTTAGGCAGATTGGCCACGTTAAATTGCCCCTTAATTGGAAAAAGAATAATAATTGGGTGCTCTAAATTACAAAAAAGGATTGGCCAAGCTAAATTGCCCTCAGTATCCAAAAAGGCTGGGTGGGGTTGCTGGGTTACGGGGATAGGGTGGAGGTGTGGGTTTGGGTAGGGGTGCTCTTTCCAAGGGCCGGTGCAGACATGATGGGCTGAATGGCCTCTTTCTGCACTGTAAACTCTATGATTTGATGTATTCTGCCCAATGGAGGACTCCACCCGCTGCGGTGATCACTCACTCTTGATTCCCATTGGTCCCTCAAGTCAGGTGACCCTTTTCGGCTGTACTGTCTTAAAGAGACAGACACCACAATCACCGCATTCCTCCACCTTTACTTGTTTTAATACAATCTTCAAAATTAACTTAGTCAAACCCACATTCTAAATAAACATTATACACACAAGTTAAAACTCAAGGTGGCGATTGTTCCATGATGAGATCTAGAGGCTTATATTTAACATAACACTCCTGCTGGTAGGCTTCAACGATGAACAGTTTCAAATATAGGGGGCGTGATTCTCCGTACTGGAGGCAGAGTGTGCGCGCCGTCGTTAACGGCGTCACGTTTCACGATGGCGTGACATGGGCGTGGGCAGTAGCGAGTCGGTTCACGCCGCTCCTGCCTCCCTTCCTGGCGCCAGATGGGCGCCGTGCCAACCCGCCAATGCGCGGGGGACTTCCTCAGTGCGCCGGGCCCGACGCAACATGGCGTAGGGGGTTCAGGGGCCGGCCACCTAATAAAATAGGGCCGGGGCTGCAGAGGCCGGCCCTCCGATCGGTGGGTCCCGATCGTGGACCAGACCCTGTCGGAAGCCCCCCAGTGAATGAGGGCCTTTACCCGCCCCACAGCCCCCCCCCCCGGTCCTACACACAGAGTTCCCGCCGGCTGCGAGCAGGTGTGAACGTCACTGGCGAGACTCTGCCGTTTCCACGCGGTCACTCGGCCCATCAAGGCCGGAGAATCGGAGGCCCGCGGACAGCGGCCCGTGGCCGGTGGCGTGCCAAACACGCCGGAGCAAATGGCGCTGAATCTCCGCTCCTCGGAGAATCGCCTGCCGGCGTCGGACCGGCACCGCGGGAAAAAGTGGCGCGAATGGCGGATTCTCCCATACGGCGCGGCCAGGATGCGATTCTCCGGCCTCGTTGCGCTCGCGCTCAAGCAAAACAAGGCCAGTGAATAGCGGGAGAGGCAGAAAACTAGAACCGTGCCAGGTGCCAAACAGTTTGCGATTCAACCGGCCCGTTCCCGTAGCCGGAATCGGGATCTCGCTGGAGCCTGGCAAGAAACCAATTATCGCTTCTTAAGCTTTATTTCCAGGCAATTAGTGAGAGCCACCCCGTATCCAACGGCCTCCCGTCATTCAGCGGCCTTCCCAGCAAGTGGCCACGCTGGCATCGATTTGTTCTCCTTTTGAAAAACGCGAACCTGGCAGATGGGCTTCTGAGGGGAGCTGAGGAGGGGAGTAGCCATCCCTGCTCACAGGCAAAGGGCCCGGGGCTGCTGGATCTGCCGCCCCACTGCTCGGTGGGGTGGAGGACCCTCCGCAGTGGTGAGCTGCTAGTGGAGGGTGGGGGGGGGGGGGCGCTGGCGGGCTAACTGAGGGGCAGCCGCGCATGGCACCACCTTGCCAACCCCTGGATCATGTATACCCATTCCTGGGGCAATCCTTGTCCCTTCCCATCTGCCCCACTGACCGCCCATAACCCCCATCGACTGCCAAGGCCTCTGGCCATTTGGCTGAAGGCTATCACTAATAGGTAATTGGTAATCGTGGTCAAGTGAGCACTTCACACAACTCAAGTGGATACCCGTGGGTGGATGGGCTATGTAGCATCACGGAGCCATTGCCGAGCATCCCAATCACACGTTTACACTGTGCTTGAACACTGCGGGAGCCAATACCCCGCACACAGCAGCCAATATGTGAACACCCAGGGAACGGGACACAACTCCGGGGACATGTCCACAGCCGGAGGGTGGGTAGGTGCTACGGGGGTGGTGGTGGTGGGGGGGGGGGGGGGGGGGGGGGGGGGGTGATGCCTGGAGAGATGGGCCAAGGGTTCAGAGGTCGGCGCGCATTGTGGAAGAAAGTGACCGAGGCATCATACTAGTTCTGCACAAAGATGTTTATCATGTTTTACAAATCACCCCCTACCTAACCCCCCACACCCTCCCCCGGGTGCCACCAGTGATCCTCGATGTGCTTTGCCCTCCAAGCTCGACCGATATGTCTCGGTGTGACCCCAGGATGCACATCTGAGTTGGACGCAGCCAGCGCCTTACCTCGTCCTGTGGCCTGCGATGCCGCTGGCCAGGGTCCTCCGGGGGCTCTGAGACCAGAGGGCGGTAAGTCCCGTGTGCTGGCTACGAGACACGGCCTCATCAGAGGGCTGGAACTCAGAGGAGCTGGTAGCCAGTGTTGGCACTCCATGGGTCGGGCCTCGGTTGGCATCCAGCCCTGGGGTTTACCTTGGGACGGAGGGGCTGCTGGTTTGAGCCCCAGCGGTCACTGCATCACCTGGCTCTGCCAGCCCTGGTGGTTCCCCATGGTCCACACCATGGTGTTGATGCCCTCGGTGATGATGCTCAGTGACTGGGACATGCCTCGCAGCGCCCCGGCAATGCCTACCTGTGACTGGGACATGCCCCGCAGCGTCCCGGCAATGCCCACCTGTGACTGGGACATGCCCCGCAGCGCCCCGGCAATGCCCACCTGTGACTGGGACAAGCTCCGCAGCGTCTCGGCAATGCCCATCTGAGAGCAGGGCGTGGCCCACAGAACCTCATCAAGGTCAGCCTGATACTGGGTCACATCCCCCAGCGAGGCGGACATTCTACCGAGACCCTCAGCCATGGCCTTCACCAACTGCGCGACACCCTGGGCACCTTCACTAATGGTGCCGACATTGTGCACCTGGCTCTCCACTGCGGTCTCACCCTAGCAGTGTTGACCTCGGTGCCACGCATTGCCAGCGACATCTCCTGCGGGTAGCCTCTGAGACTCCTCCAATCAGCTATGGACATGCTGGAGTGACACTGACACCTCCCTCTGAATGCCCCAACCGCATCGGGGTGACAGCTGTGCTGTGATCATGGTGGCATTCTCAGAGCTCTCCTCCGAGATGCCTAATGGGAGACCGGAGAGGGGGCCGCCCAGGATAGGCCAGTGCCGCCATTGGTGTCAACTCACTCATGCTGCCCGGTGTAGGTTGTTGACCTTTTTCCAGCACTGGAGGCACATTCCCAGCGCTCACAGCCGCCGCCACCTCATCCCAGGCAGCACTGGCTGCCCTATGGCTGACCCTCCTGGATCCCTCGGGGGAACAGGACATCCCTCCTGGCCTCCACAGCGTCTAGCAGTCTCGCCAGGTCAGGGTACTTAAATCTTGGGGCAGGTCTCCTGGACGCCATTGTTATGAGCCTATGGGGGGGGGGGGGGGGGGGGGGGGGAGCTGGCGAGCGCGGTGCTGGCCAATCAGCTGGTGAGCCTTCATTTGGGGCGAGCAGCCCGTGTACCTCGTTAAGTGGACCAATTAACGTTGAATTGCGTTGCCGGCCTCGCTGGGCCGAGTACCAGGAAGCTCCCGGCAATTCCCATTCACTACAGCACTTTCTGCAGAATCGTGCCGTTCGTCTTGTGCGGGATTCGGAGATACAAACTTGCTGACATATCACTCTCAATCATTGAACACTTAACATAAATGAGACAACTAATTGCAATGTCTCTTAACCCATTCCTTAACAACAATCCCCTCCTTCCAGATCCCAACATTCCCCTCCTTCCAGATCCCAACGTTCCCCTCCTTCCAGATCCCAGCATTTCCCTCCTTCCAGAACCCAACATTCCCCTCCTTCCAGATCCCAACGTTCCCCTCCTTCCAGATCCCAACATTTCCCTCCTTCCAGGATCCCAACATTCCCCTCCTTCCGGGTCCCAACATTCCCCTCCTTCCGATTCCCAACATTCCCCTCCTTCCAGGACCCAACATTCCCCCCCTTCTGGGTCCCAACATTCCCCCCCTTCCAGGACCCAACATTCCCCTCCTTCCGATTCCCAACATCCCCTTCTTCTGGGTCCCAACATTCCCCTCCTTCTGGGTCCCAACATTCCCCTCCTTCTGGGTCCCAACATTCCCCTCCTTCTGGGTCCCAACATTCCCCCCCTTCTGGGTCCCAACATTCCCCCCCTTCTGGGTCCCACCATTCCCCCCCTTCTGGGTCCCACCATTCCCCTCCTTCCAGGACCCAACATTCCCCTCCTTCCGATTCCCAACATTCCCCCCCTTCTGGGTCCCAACATTCCCCTCCATCTGGGTCCCAACATTCCCCCCCTTCTGGGTCCCAACATTCCCCTCCTTCTGGGTCCCACCATTCCCCTCTTTCCAGGTCCCAACATTCCCCTCCTCCAGGACCCAACATTCCCCTCCTTCCAGGTCCCAACATCCCCCTCCTTCCAGGTCCCAACATTCCCCTCCTTCCAGGTCCCAACATTCCCCTCCTTCCAGGTCCCAACATTCCCCTCCTTCCAGGTCCCAACATTCCCCTCCTTCCAGGTCCCAACATTCCCCTCCATCCAGGACCCAACATTCCCCTCCTTCCAGGTCCCAACATTCCCCTCCATCCAGGTCCCAACATTCCCCTCCTTCCAGGTCCCAACATTCCCCTCCATCCAGGACCCAACATTCCCCTCCTTCCAGGTCCCAACATTCCCCTCCTTCCAGGTCCCAACATTCCCCTCCATCCAGGACCCAACATTCCCCTCCTTCCAGGTCCCAACATTCCCCTCCTTCCAGGACCCAACATTCCCCTCCTTCCAGGTCCCAACATTCCCCTCCTTCCAGGACCCAACATTCCCCTCCTTCCAGGACCCAACATTCCCCTCCATCCAGGTCCCAACATTCCCCTCCTTCCAGGTCCCAACATTCCCCTCCTTCCAGGACCCAACATTCCCCTCCATCCAGGTTCCAACATTCCCCTCCTTCCAGGACCCAACATTCCCCTCCTTCCGATTCCCAACAATCCCCTCCTTCCAGGACCCAACATTCCCCTCCTTCCAGGTCCCAACATTCCCCTCCTTCCAGAACCCAACATTCCCCTCCTTCCAGGTCCCAACATTCCCCTCCTTCCGATTCCCAACATTCCCCTCCTTCCGATTCCCAACATTCTCCTCCTTCCAGGTCCCAACGGGTGTAGACAGCGAGCTGAATGCGCTCCCGGTGTAGACAGCGAGCTGAATGCACTCCCGGTGTAGACAGGGAGCTGAATGTACTCCCGGTGTAGACAGGGAGCTGAATGTACTCCCGGTGTAGACAAGGAGCTGAATGCACTCCCAGTGTAGACAGCGAGCTGAATGTACTCCCGGTGTAGACAGTGAGCTGAATTCACTCCCGGTGTAGACAGCGAGCTGAATGCCCTCCCGGTGTAGACAGGGAGCTGAATGCACTCCCGGTGTAGACAGGGAGCTGAATGCACTCCCGGTGTAGACAGTGAGCTGAATGCACTCCCGGTGTAGACCGGGGGCTGAATGCACTCCCGGTGTAGACAGCGAGCTGAATGCACCTCCGGTGTAGACAGTGAGCTGAATGTACTCTCGGTGTAGACAGCGAGCTGAATGTACTCCCGGTGTAGACCGGGGGCTGAATGCACTCTCGGTGTAGACAGTGAGCTGAATGCACTCCCGGTGTAGACAGTGAGCTGAATGCACTCCCAGTGTAGACAGCGAGCTGAATGTACTCCCGGTGTAGACAGCGAGCTGAATGCACTCCCGGTGTAGACAGTGAGCTGAATGCACTCCCGGTGTAGACAGTGAGCTGAATGCACTCCCAGTGTAGACAGTGAGCTGAATGCACTCCCGGTGTAGACAGCGAGCTGAATGCACTCCCGGTGTAGACAGTGAGCTGAATGCACTCCCAGTGTAGACAGTGAGCTGAATGTACTCTCGGATGTAGACAGCGAGCTGAATGCGCTCCCGGTGTAGACAGCGAGCAAAGAAAACCTTGCATTTATATAGCATCTTTCATGAGCTCAGGTTAGCCGAATGCCAATGAAATACTTTTGAAAGTTGTCACTGTTATAATGTAGGAAACACTGCAGCCAGAATTTGCGGAACAAGCGCCTACACACAGCCACGTGATAATGACCAGATCATCTAACTGTGTGATGTTGGTGGAGGGATACATTTTGGAGAGGACTCCCTCCTCTTCTTTCCACCTGAGAAGACGGATAGTTCAAGGATTGTACACCTCATCCAAAAGATGGCACCTTCAACAATGCTGCACTCCCTCAGTACTCAGCGGGTTATGAGTGCAATGTTCTGGAGTGCGACTTGAAGCTATGACCTCTGATTCAGGAGCCTACCCACTGAACCATGAAGTTAGGGGTGAAAAGTCAGAACAACTCTACTCCCTGGGTCTACGTTGTCATGTCAGCTGGTCAAAGTGTAGAGTGAATCAAGGTTACAAGACAAGGTTCAGGTACAGGTACGCTGTCTGCCCCGTCTGCACCGACTATTGACATTGGAATCTCAACCATGAGTCACTTCAGGGTCCCTCTTGGTTCTTCTCCAGAAAATGAAGCATTTCCCTGAGATCCTCGAGCTAATCGAGAGCTGGATTGTTTTCTGAGCAGCTGGACGGCAGGACATGGACTCACTTTGATAAATGTATTCTGAGGATATGGACGTTG